>NC_056721.1:10063504-10196004 GCF_018831695.1 Puntigrus tetrazona | reverse complement strand
GTGATGTGCATCTTGTTTTCGTGGCTGGTCTCAAAAACTGCGTAAAAACGAGCCACAAAGAGCCCTTAGCGCTGTGTTTTACTGGACTAAGTGTTTGGTGAAGCAGAGATTTGTCTCCCTCCATAAAACAGAGAGCTATGCATGCAAATAAGTGATGAGGAAGCCCAGAATCAAATTACCACGCTTCTGTGCTCAACCCAAACAATTAGAGATTCAGAAAGACAGAGACAGACAGCGAGAGCCAGCAGCAGTTGACTGTTAAAGCCGGGGCGACGCAGGACTGTCAGTATCAAATACGACCATCCTGTTGGTGTTATGGTCATAATTCATGCCAAACTCGTGAGACTTAAAAACGAGATTAAAGATGAAATGTTAAACAAATAGATTAAAGGTATAGAAATTGACAGCCTTACTAAAAAATGCATAGTTACATATCTATTACATAGTTAAAAAAAAAAAAAAAAAAAACAATATACGAGTTTTTGTAACATTATTTTCTTGACATATCAATCGTCTATAGTGTATTGAAATGGCAAAAATAGCATTGTTTAAGTATGAGAATATATTAAGTATACATATTAGTAATATTGGGTGCTGAATTTAGTTCATACTGACTTGAATGATTTTCTAAACAGATTTTTTTTTTTATTACTGCACTAATGAGAATTATATTTTTCCACAATTTATTTTATGAGAAAAATAATAAATAATAAAAATAAATGTACTTATTTGTCATAAAATTAAAGCATAAAGTTATAAGTTATTCAAACGATACATTGTTTTATTAACAAAATTCTTTTTATTTGTGTTTTATTTTTATTTCAGTTTAGTATATTAATTGTCATTACATTTCTTCATAAGATATAACTTCTGATTTGAAATGTGTAGATTCATTTCACACGTGACTTAGATTTGAAAACATGCAAGTCAGATAATTATTTGGTAGTGAGTCGACTTGATTTTAATATTTAATACAGAGTGTATGTAAATAGTCATGCACCAGCAAGCTTCTGCAGAAAAGTATTGCTTCTGTTTTTACCAACTTTCTCTCCCACACACACACACACACACACACACACACACATACACCCACCCACATATACACGGAATAGGCCACACAAGCAAAGTTCCTAGGCAACGACACTAACCTTTTGAGGGAATTAAGTGAGAACGGTGTGACCCTTTGTTAGCTCACATCACATGAGAGGAGTGGGTGTACCGGCTTCATTCTCACTGCCTTTTCCGTCGCATCGAGTTTTTTGAGCTCTATATCACTCGAGGAAGAACATGAACTACCTTTAAAGTGGATTGTACCATTGTTCTCGTGCTACCAAACTTTCATAAGAGGTTAGGTTATAGTACTCCTCCTATTCTTCAGACTAGAGCTTTGCATATGTTTGTTTGTTGGTTTTAAATATATGGCTAGTTTTCTGTGTTCACAGACACACGCAGAGTCACTGTTATGAAACTTTTATTTCTGCTACTATTATTAGTTGCTAAAAAAATAGATCTCTAGACGTAGACTTGCTTTAAATAGGTCACCCATTTATTCTCTGTCAAAGCTGTTTGGCTTGTGTTAAAAAGTTTGAAGATACCTTAATGAATGTGCACTGGAAGAAAAAACTTTAGCCTAGCATCTCCCTAGACTGCCTTTTTCCTTAATGAGAGTACTGATCCATTTTCCATTACAGATGAGACCCAGAAACATGAGGTTTCTATATAATACACACACACACATATATATAAAGACCCATTGTGTCTCATTTAGCCTCAGGTCCTTCAATCAACGCTATATGCTCACTGACAATCTTGTCAGCTGACATTGGATACGTTTTGAATGTTGTGCATAGTTGCGCTTTTTTTCTTTCAGCAAATAAAATAGAAAATGTGAATGTCAAATTTGTTTCTATCAGCTTTTCGCTGGATGATTCACAAAATGATTCTTTTAATCGGTAACACGACCGTTTTTGTTAGTCATTTGTCTTATGAGCAGAGTTGGGTTTTCTGCTCGCATAGTTTTGGTTTCTTAAATATGTCGCAGTGACTTCACTATGTGAATGAATGATTGATGATGTGACATGCTGTTTTACATAGCCAGGCTGGCATACATAATAGTGTCTAAACCAGGGTTTGGATTTTTAATACAGAAATAATAATGCTTAAATTTGAAATAGATTATTATTATTATTATTATTATTGTTATTTTTCATAAAACAGTGAAATATATTTAAGGTTTTAGAAAGAAATCTTTAATGCTCACCCAGGCTGTTATATTATTTAAATTTAAAATAGCTGTTTTCTATTTGAATATATTTTAGTAATATATTCCTGCTGTTCGAAGCTGAACAGCAAGTCTTCAGTGCCACGTTATTCTTCAGGAACCATCCTAATATGCTGTTTTGCTGCTCGAGAAACATTTCTTTATAACAAGATACATCATTTTTATATTTCCTTGGTGAACAACAATAATGTGCATATGCTGTAATTGGAATCTGGGCAGCATCCAGAATTTTTAATATATAACATACGCGACTACAAAACCAGTTCTAAGTGTCAATTTTTACATTTTTCATTGATGTATGGTTTATTAGGATAGGACATTATCCTAATAACCACACAACTATTTACAACTATTTAAATACCTGTTATCTAAAGGAAAATCTAAATATTGAGAATATCGCCTTTAAAGTTGTCCAAATAAAGTTCTTAGCGGTGCATATACTGCATACTATTCAAAAAATAAGCTTTGATATATTTACTGTTGGTTATTAATCTTTACTTTACTAGTCAATATTAAATGTGTGTTCTGAGTTTGTCACACCACTGAAAAATGTGTTATTAACCACCCAGTCAAATTTGAATGCTAAAAAAACGCGAAGTACATAAAATAAGCTATCTAAATAAGCTGCCCTCTTCTCTCAAACGCTGTGGGCGTGTCCGCTCTCGGCACTGAAACCACGCCCACTCAAGGCAAAGCTGTCTTCCTCAAGCAGCTTGATTTAAATAAGGAGACCAAGCTCAGTTTTTTTGTAAATTAGAGCAGTGCTTTTGGCTCCGATTTAGACCCGTCCAATAAATCCTGACCACCAAAATGGTGAAACATTTCTAACATTTCTAATGTTTACAAACAATTCTCAAAATTTACTTTACACAGACTTTAGTTTTGACCCATACAATGTATTTTTGCCTATTGTTAAGACTGGTTTTGTGGTCCAAGGTCACACTTATATTCAGTATGCAGAATGGTGTATGGTGTGACTAAACGGGACATATTTTTCTGTTCATTCATGAATAGCAAATTATTCAGACACATTTTACTCTTTGCTCAGCCTGAAAGAATAGGCCTAAATAATATTTTTCTACATCAGAAGGGCAAAAAGTAAACTTGCTACTTTCTTTTAAAACGGTTCTCTGTGTTCATGGATTATTTTATTATCGCATAGCCTTACAACATTCACACAAAAATGCAACAAACTGCATTCATTTTATCTGTCATTGTCAAAGCATTTATGGAATGTGCCACGGGGCGTGTTACGAGAATGGCAACAGTGTACATGCTTTGGGTCTAGGCCTAGAGCTTTTCTCTCACCATCAGTATCTTAGTGTCATGTGGTTATATTATGGGTTTTCCTTTTGTTTAAGTGCATAAAAACATCTTAATGCTTAAAAAGTGAAGACGGATATGGCTTTCATCTGCGTGTTTTCCTCTCGCTCTTTCAGTGTTATTCAGAGGCTCTGGCGTGATGTCAGACCCAGGCGAGTCGGATGACAGAGAGCTGAGGCCGGTAGACTTCATCCAGCTTCAGCAGTACATTGACTGTAAGTCTGTGATGCCCACACATCCCTCCCACTCTCACTAAACGCTCGGCCTCATTACAAACCATGACTCACTCTCGATCCTTAAGTGCGAAATGACACTTTATTCTCAGGGTCAAAAAAACATGCCAGTCGTGTGCATCCAAGACATCTGTGAGCCCAGTTTACTTACAGTTTACATGCATGCATTTACTTAAGTATTTTATACATAGACAGCTAGTATTATTATTATAGTCTTAGTGACATTACTTAGATGTTGATAATGTTACTAAAATAATGTAATTATGAAAGACAAGAATATCAAATGAAAATTAATTTTCTGCTTACACTTTATTGTTAAGGTGTCCTTGTTACTGTGTAATTATTCAATAAAGTACTTACTAATATTAAACAATGTACTTGATATAAGTTTAGGGATAGGAATGGGTTTGGTTTGGTTTGGTTGCTTGCATGTAATTATGCTTAGTTTACTGTTATTACTGTAATTTAAGTAATGTAGCGTGTATTAAAGACAACATGTTATCTCTCTAATTTTTATAGACCCTGAAAAGTGTGTTGATGTTAAAGAACAATCCTGTTTTATTATTCAGTAGTATTCTTAATAATGCACATTATCATTGTTAAGATGCTGTAAAAAGGACGAGATGTAAATAAAAGATGTATTTTCAATGCATGCGGTACTTTTTCATGTCCTTATCATATAGGCTATGTTTTAATATGTTGGATAAAATATTAAAATCACATGTATTTTTGCTTTTGCTATTTTTATTTATATTTATCTTGGACACATGTGCCTTAGCTATTTGTATGAAAGCATCTGATAAAATTTGTAAATGTAAAACAAGTGTAAATGTATAATTAAAAATTTCAGGTGTTTCGTTCTTTGAAAGCACTTCAGAATGAATTGTGCACTGGTTGCGCATATACTAAATATATTTAGGGTTTAAATCTTGCATAAAAATAAAACGACACATTCATTTGCAATTTAAAAGACTTTTGTCAAAATACACAGGATCATCATAAATACTTGTCCTGGTGAATTGCTTAAAATGTAATTCTTGCTGAAGACAATAACTGAAAAGGACTCTGACCAACAGCATTCAGGCATTATTCATAATTCATAATCATATAAAGAAGGTGAAATTTACAGAAAACAGTCAGAGTAAAGGACAGCTGCATGTATATAACATATGAGGACAGGACATGTCCATGAATAAGATGATATACGATCCTGCTATTTTGAACAGCCATTAATAGAGAAAGACATTTTTCATATCATGTAATTGCAGTATCTGTCCAGCAGGGGCTAACAGGGCCAGGCTAAGCAGCCAAACCTTGACCCCTCGGATATTATACCCACGTGTCTCATGCACGATTAATGCATTTTTATACAGTAAGGTTTTGTAGATACACGTCCTAAGTGTTTACCGAGTTCTTGCTAAGCCTGTTTTTCATACAGAGTTGATGCAGACAGTAACAGTTCATTAGAAGGTGTGATGTCTGTGGTTCTTTGTGCCAAAATGTCAACTTAGTCTTTTTTTCCTCTTTCTCTCTTTCTTTGCTTCCTCCCACTCACCCTGTCTATCTCTTCGCAGACTGCAGTCTAAAAGTAAAAGATGTGTTAAAGGAATTCAATGCAGATGGCAGGTTAGCCAAGTACAGACACGGAGAGGTGAGTGAACGGGCTGCCAGGGGCCAACTGTCAGCACTCTGCTTTTACAGCGTCTTAGTCCAATTACCCATGAACGGGTCCATCCATCTCTGTAATGTGAATCACTTCACGTCTGGTTAAGCATATCTGAGCTCATCCGCTGGACGATTCATGTTAACGTGTACCTGCTTAGTCAGTGAGTGCCATGTGCATTATGTGAAGCTGTAGTGGGTGGTTGCCAGGACATTTTTTCCTGCGGTTCCTATTCTCTGTGATTTTAAGAGCACCGCTACGCATTTACTAGAGTATTCTGCTGACCCGAGCCAAACAAGCTGATCCCAAAGTAGTTATGATGCAAATCAGAGGGATTTTTCAACCCGTTTTATCGGTTTGCAGACAAATATTGTCTAAAAGCACAGCTTTTTAACAAGCTGCATGATTTAGCCCTATAAAGCCTGTTGTATCTTGTCGATATAAGAATTTCTAAGGTCTCTAAAATGATCAAAACTTCAAAAAACGTGTTGCGCACAATCATCTATATGATATTTTGGTAAATCATTGACATGAACAAACCTTTAACTATGATTTTGCATCAATGTACTTCTTATTTGTCACTTATTATAATTTCTAATTAGGCATGACAATAAGCAAGTAGTTCACATTGAGTATAGGTGTTACTGAAAGTGTTACTGATATTTTATTAACAGGCTTTTGAAGAATGTTTTTCGCACATAAATAAGTTAATTTGTATCTCAATCGTCATTATTTTGCATTGCAAATGTTTTGCCCTACCCAACTGATATGTATATGCATTTTATGCAAGTAGTCTGTTATATAGTTAGAAAGATCTTATTGTTTTGTATCACAAGATATCAGAAGTTTATCACAAAAGCCTGATGTATTAAATATGATGCAAAACATAAAATACATATAAAAATGACATGTGTATTAAAATCCCAAATTCTATATATATGTATATATGTGTGTGTATGTGTGTATGTGTGTGTGTGTGTGTGTGTGTGTGTGTGTGTGTGTGTGTGTATATATATAAATATATATATATTACATTTCAGAAAGGTTCGATAAACTGTTTCATACTGTAAGTAAACACAACTGTAAAAGTTAAATAACAGGAGGTTCGGTGTAAAATGGAAAGAGATTGTCATAGTATTATAGCTCTTTAAAAAGATTTGCTATTCAGACATTCTCATGTTGCAAGATTTAGTCTGTATACTTGATATGTGCACTAGTTTTTCAGCTGACTATGTGCTGACTTGGCTCTCAAATACTGTAAATCAATGCTTCAAGAGATTTGTTTCTGTCATTTTTCTGTTTGTCTCACTCTACGTTTTATATTTTGCTTGTTGTGGGAGACTAAAGCAAAATAAACAACAAATTATGTCACAGAAGTCTTGTGTATGTTAGTATAACTGTAACATATCTTATATCTGGGTTTTCCTCTTTTTACACCAGATAGAACAGCAGTATCCTGAGGCCTTTGAAGTTTGAATAAAACTTACTGTGCTTTTTTTCTCCTATTAACTCTTTTAAAATCTAGGACAGGAGCGTCAGGAAGTGTTAGTAGAACTAGGATTAGGTTTGTAGTGCAGAATCTAATTGGATCTCTGTTACACCCCCCTGAGAAGGTTCCAGATAATTTTATGACTATATTAGTTTCCAATAATGTGTGCTTTCTGAATGATTACCAAAATAGATGTTATTAAAAAGCCCAATGATAAATTCCAAAAACTAAGTGTTTTAGTAGTTTGTGTTTGCGTATTTTGTTCTTTGAATGCGTAGCAGTCTTTAATGTACCACACTCATCCTTTATTGTATAAAATGAATTGTCTTTAGTGCATTGATGAGGAAGGTTTCCGCCTCTTCCTGAAGACATATTTGGAGGTGGAGGACTTCCCAACGGATCTGTGTCAGCGGCTGTTCAGATCCTTCCAGAACTCAGAGTCAGCAAAATCAGATGAAAACAGTGGGTCATGATTGTATATGTATACTGTTTACACATTCATACATGCACTACTATTCAAATGTTGTTGTTTTTTTATGCATTTAATAATTAAAATTAAGAATTTTATTTTTTTATTTTCATATATATGTGTGTGTGTGTGTGTGTGTGTATATATATATATATATATATATATATATATATATATATATATATATATATATATATACACACAGCATGCATATATATATATATATATATATATATATATATATATATATATATATATATATATACACACATGCATATATATATATATATATATATATATATATATATATATATATATATATATATATATATATATATATATATATATATATATATATATATATATATATATATATATATATATATATATATATATATATATATATATACACACACACACATTACATGATCAAATATTACAGACTTCAAACTTTTGAACGATAGTGTACATGTATAGGTCCCATGTATAAGCAAATCAACAAATTTAGTTACATAACAGGGAATCATATTTATTCATTTAAATCATTTATAAACCCTTTTATCTGTGTTTGTTCAATACAATGTTTGATAAAATGCTATAAGTCAGGATTTATGTTTACATTTTTTTTTTTGAATGTAAGGCTATCTTTGCTTTTCGCTTTTAGGGGAAGTATTTCTGAAGGATGTGTCCTGTTACTTCTCCCTCCTGGAAGACGGGCAGCCCAGGGACAAACTTGAATGTAAATATCAACTTTTTGCCACTTCAAATATATATATATAATGATTGTTGCCATCTTTGCAGTACATCTCCATGTTTTTTTCTTTCACAGTTGCCTTCAGACTCTATGACAGAGATGGCAACGGTGTCCTGGACAGTTCGGTGGGTGGTCTTAGCCTGAAATATAATCTACTTCCAATTCCTCATTATGTAACAAAACTGAATCATCATGCTCAAATTACATTTTTCAGTAATATCTGTAACCAGTCATGTTTCTGAAAAACAGGAAGTGGACCGCATTATTGCCCAGATGATGCACGCAGCAGATTATCTTGGATGGGATGTGTCTGAACTGAGGCCTGTGAGTTCTGTTTATGTGTGTGTCTGTGTCTGTGTGATATTTGCAGAGAAGAAGTGAAATGCCTGAGCGTTCGACAAGTTATTTCCATCTTAACCACACCTTCCTGAAGAGACATTCCTCCTCCTTTGGCATGAGTCAACTTGTTACAGGGCAAAATACCTGACAAGATTGATTGCATAATAGTGCTCCTTATGATTCAAATGAAGTGATGCTATAGTTACATCATATACTGTTCAGGTTACAACAGACACACATTAATACAAAAAGCTTATACTTTCTCATAACACATTGTACTTGTTCCCAGGTGCTGAAGGATATGATGACTGCAATTGACGCAGATAGCAGTGGAACAGTGTCATTACAGGAATGGGTGGAGGGGGGAATGAATAACGTCCCGCTGCTGGTTTTACTGGGACTGAAGGTAGGAAAACACCAGTATAAATTCTCAGTTTCATATGCAGTGTCAGAGAGCTGCTATTTTTGGAGTGTACAAGACAGTACCTCAGATTACACTGCCCAGGGGCAAAAAGAAAATTTTGTAGATGTATATATTAATTGCTCTCTGTTTTTCTGTTGTCTTGCTCGATCTCAAAATAGCATATCAAAAGCTTGCTGACTTTGCACTAGTGCAAGCAGCAGCAGTGTCACTTCCAGCACATACAGTGGTGTGAAAAAGTGTTGGCCCCCTTCCTGATGTTTAAAGTTTTTTTTTGCATGTTTGTCCCGGTTTCAGATCATCAAACGAATGTAAATATATATCAAAGATAACAGAGGTAAACACAACATGCAGTTTTTAAAGGAATCCAAACCCACATGGCCCTGTGTGTAAAAAGTGCATGCTTCCTAAACCTGCTGACTGCTTGGGTCACCCTTAGCTGTGACAACTGCAATCAAGCATTTGTGACAACTTGTAATGAGTCTGTTACAGTGCTGTGGAGGAGTTTTGGCCCGCTCATCTTTGCAGAATTGTTGTAATTCAGCTGCATTGGAGGGTTTGAGAGCCTTTTTAAGGTCACACCACAGCATCTCAATAGGATGCAGGTCAGGACTTTGACTAGGCCGCTCTAAAGTCTTCATTTTGTTTTTCTTCAGCCATTCAGAGATGGACTTGCTGGTGTGTTTTGGATCATTGTCCTGCAGAACCCAGCTTTAGGTCACATGTGGCCATATTTTACTGTTGGTATAATGTTCTTTTTCTGAAATGCTGTGTTAGTTTTACAACACCTTCCAAAACGTTTAACTTTTGTCTTGTCAGTCCACAGAGTATTTAATACTTTGATGATCTGAAACATCATGCAACAACCATGCAAAACATATATTTTGTTGAATTAATTAATTTATTATTTGGTTTAGTTTTGTGGTCAAATATAAG
The DNA here is from genome assembly GCF_018831695.1 of Puntigrus tetrazona. Classification (NCBI taxonomy): domain Eukaryota; kingdom Metazoa; phylum Chordata; class Actinopteri; order Cypriniformes; family Cyprinidae; genus Puntigrus; species Puntigrus tetrazona. The sequence continues at coordinate 10,186,096 of NC_056721.1, read as the reverse complement.
TATGATTTCAAAGGATTAAATTACATTTTAAAATACATTAAAATGGAAAACATATATTTTAAATTATGAAAAAATATATATTTTAAAATTTTACATTCAGTATTATTTTACATTTTTATTTTTAACAAGCACATGGTTGTGGTGCACAAGTGTCCATACCCTTTTGCCAGTATAGTCATCACACCTACACTGAATTTGTCAGTGGTAAACCCATATAGATTTTTAAATAATCTAACTATTGTATGGTGGTTCACAACCAGGAGACATGCACATACCAGCAGTAAAGTGCAAATAAACTCATGAATTTTTGCAAACCATGCCTTGCATCTCATTAGCACATCATGCATAAGATCTACTTTACATGACATCTCATTAAAATAAGCATGCGTATAAGTAAGGCATGCGTTCAGAATATCCCTGACATGCATTTATTCACGCAAGCCACTTGGCAGCTTCAAAATGCAAGCTCAAGCTAGCATCCAGCAAGTAACACTAGAGCAGTAGCTGGCTTCACGCTCCTTCGAACTCCCAAGACTCTTGTGTCTGTCCACACTGTGCTAGTGCATGACCTGGAGACAAGCCACAGAGTTAACAGCAACGTTTTTTTCATGACTAACTACAGTTCAACCTTCAAATGCAGCGACACGTTCGCACCAGAAATGTGCTTTTAGCGCTAATAAGAATGGTTCGCAGTTAAACCACATAGGCAAAGTCAGTGCGGAAATTACAGCTTCGAGATGTTCGCCGTTACCACCAGCGGTAATAGTCTGCTACAGCAAATGTTTGTACCGTCATGTAGCTTATTTTAATCGCATGAATTTAGTCATCCTAAACTTATATCCCCGTCTTGCGTTTGTGAGCCAGAGCTTTGTATCACGGTAATGCTTTGATTTCACATCATGTATCAAAAATACATAAATGAATCAAAGCCAGGGACTTCCCCGTGTGCTATTTCCACCTGCCCAAGTGGCACAAGGGGGCTATGTTGAGCCATCAGGCCCAGTTACAGAATGGCTGTGTGGGCTACAGTTTCTGACCTCTTGTTCAGCCGCCCAAAGTTCCCGCCTGAGTCATCCAAACCAATAATATTCTGACTTATTAATATTTTTCTGATGTGACTGCATGAGTCAATGTCCTCAGCCCACCCTAACCACCTCCAGCCGACCGTTGAATTCATAAAGAATAGCCAGTAGGTGTAAGATAAGGAAGCAATGGGAAATAAACAAGAAAGCGACACTATTGTGAGTCACTGAGTGGTTCAAAAACACTTTCCACTGATTAGTATTACGCTTGTGTTGTCATCTGTTTTTTTAATAGATAAGTACATTTCCTATTTATGAAAGGTTTTTGTCCAAAACTATGTCATCATTTATCGCTCTAATGTTATTTCAGTACTGTTTGCTGTTTTTTTTTTTTTTTTGCGTGTGAAATGCAGGAGGAGAATTTCTGTGAATCTTCACGCATGTTTTTTCCAGAGGCAAAAAAACACACACCAAAAAAGTAGTTCAAGTGATTCAGAGGATATATTATTAAGTCATATTGTATCACAGCTAAACTTTACATCCAGTAATCTGCAACTCATTCAGAGAGCTGAACGAGCTGATTCTTTTAACTGAACCAGGCGATCCAGTTCAGAAATCAAACTGATTTGTTCATGAAATACAATGTGGTGCAGTGACATTAACAGAATTTCTTATTGTGTAAATAGTTGATCTTATAGTGATATAGGAAGCACAGCACACACAGCACTTTCAAAACCAAGGATATTCTTATTTGTCAATGCAGTTAATTTTTACACTAGCTAACTTAAAATTGGAGGTCTCAATGTAGGTCTTTCATCCTAATGCTACATTTCCAAATTGTATGGGAATAAAATGCCTATTGAAATATTCCTGTGAATATTTAATGCCTGAACAAACCTTTATAGGTACAGTATGTAAAATAGCGATGCAAAGGCATTTCGCCACAGAACACACATTTCAGAGTAGAATTACTGGCTATAGCATTATTTTTGAGAGAAACGGCTATGTAAACATAACTTGTTTACTAAATGTATACATATTATGTTATTTAAAAAAACTTTAAAAGAGTAAAAAACCTACATACAGCACCTTTAATGATTGGTTCGTGCTGGTTTGAAATGCAATGAGTGAATTATGACAAAATTTAGAATTTTGGATGAACTATCCCTTTAAGACATTAATTTAAACTCATGTTTTGTCATGAGGCTATACATTTGTTTCTTTGCCTTTCTTTACTTTGTTTTACTACATATAACATTTTGGTTAGTGGCAGATTAAAGCAATGCGATTCCTCAGTTTCATTAAAAAAAAAAAAAAAAAAAAAAAAATATATATATATATATATATATATATATATATATATATACACACACACACATATTGATATATACAAAAAAGATTTCTGACGTGATGTTTTGCTTTTCCAAGATGACCCAAAGAGACGGCCAGCACCTGTGGAGGATGAAACATTTCAACAAGCCCGTGTACTGCAATGTCTGTCAGAATATGCTTCTGGGGCTGCGCAAACAGGGTCTCTGCTGCACCTGTGAGTGGAATTCTGGGTAATTTACAAGAAAGGTTCATAGATTGCTTTGCAAATGTAATCAGTATTTTTAGACCGCCAAGGAAATGTTTCATTTTAACAATTAAAATGCAAAGATTTTCAAGATATAGTCCAGAAATAATTCCAGTATACCAATGCCTTTTGTGGTTTATTTACCTAGCTATATAGTTATGTATAATCTTGCAAACCCATATGTTTAGTTGATTCAGTTCAGGTGTCACAATCGTTTGCTATCATACACAGGCTGCAAATACACAGTCCATGGTCGGTGTGCAAATAAAAACCCGGCTCCGTGCACTCGCACATATGTGATGTCAAAGAAAGAGACAGGGGTAAGAACACTTTTGTTTATTTTTTATTTTTTATTTAATCCTATCCCATCATTGCATGGCATAATAAATGTAAATAATGTAAAAAAGTAAATACATCATAATATGTCATGCATACAGCATAAAAAATGCACAGCTTTTGATGCTACCTGTATATATTATGTAGTGTTTATAAAATTGCATTTTAAAAATGTACAGAATAAGAATTAGAGAAAAAAAGGGAGCAATAAATAAAGTAAATTAAAAGAACATATTTTAATAACCACATATCCTTTAAATAGTGTAAAAACATTTATTTAAATAGCTTTCTTATTTATTATTGTCAGACAGAACCTACCTTAAGCATCTTCTATAAGCTGTTTTCTTCAGTACTGCCGTCAAGTGGACACTACAAATGTAAATAGCATATGTGCATCTAATTTGGTTGCATGCAGAGTGCAATCCATGACTGGGTGAGTGGAAACTGTGATTCTGGGAAGTGTGACCGGTGTCAGAAGAAGATAAAGAGCTTGCACGGTCTCACTGGGAAACGATGCGTCTGGTGTCACACCATGGTGAGACATTCTGAAAAGCTACAATACATAATTGCCGAAAATGTTTATATAATAAAAGATTAAGGTGTACATAGCAGCATTAGGTAAAATAGAAATGCATTTAAGAATCATAATTGATCAAATATCACAAATGAAGCAGGTCAATGTCATTTTCACTCTGGTTCATAGTTTTTCCTTACATGGATTTTTACTGTCATATTTTAGAGACATGACGAGTGTGCAACCAAGGAACCCTTTGAATGTGATTGTGGCCCTTTCAGAGATCATATCTTACCACCGTGGGCCATTTATCCTGTCATCAAGGTAATGCAAGTTAATGCTCGTCTGGAAGACCTACTTAATATATATATATATATATATATATATATATATATATATATATATATATATATATATATATATATGCTTACTTGTACACTTTTATTATTTTCTTTTAACGATTAAATATAATATAATATAATATAATGATTTACCCTCTTATAAAATTTTTTGCACCCTTAGATTCCAGATTTTCTAATATTAGTTCAAATATTGTCAAATATTTATCCTCAGAAACCATATGTCAGTGGAGCTTATTTATTCAGCTTTCAGATTGTATTATAAATCTCAATTTCCAAAAATTGTCTTATGACTGTATTTGTGGTTCAGGGTCACATACATAGCATATATTGGATCTTTATTGGAGGATAAAAATAGCAGGCAATGTTTAATAACTCTGGAAAAGCACAAAAGTAACTTGATAGATATTTTAAATATTAAAAAAATTAGAGGTCTGCTTTAATAGAAGGCAAAAGCAGAGAATAATTGTGATTTCATTCTCCCTTTTATCCTGGGTTCTTTGTTTCCTCACATAGGAGAGGCCGAACTGCATAAAGAACGGCTGCGCATTTGCAAGTGATGACAGTGACCACAACACTACACCTGATGGACAGGTACTACAGGTAAGACACGGCCTAGACTGTTTTTTATGTTTCAGCGTTGCCAGGTAGAGACAAAAGATACAGAATGAAACAAATACACAACTTTCTGTACCCAAACAGATAAACCCAATTCCTGACACTCATCCTCTTTTGGTGTTTGTGAATCCTAAAAGTGGCGGTAAACAGGGGGAGAGGTGAGAACACTTCCTTCCATCCGTCAATCACTTGTTGTCTAATTGTCTGTGTGTCTTCGATATGACTTAAATCATAATTTTACATTCACAATGTGTGATCTTACAGAGTCCTTCGGAAATTCCAGTACTTGTTGAATCCTCGGCAGGTTTATAACCTTTCCAATGGTGGACCAGGACCAGGGTAGGGATTTTACTACCATTTCAGCATATGTATGTCTTTATTCATGTCCTGGATCCACTTGGCTGAACTTGTGGACAACTAACTATTAAAAATTAATGAAGATTTAAAAACGCATAATGCATGAGCCACATTTTGCATTTCATAAATGTGCATGATGATAAATTGGGTTTAATGCTTTAACAGAAGCTTGTAAAAAAAAAGCTTTTCTTTCATTTCCAAATCAGGTTATGTTTCTTCAGAGATCTTCCGGACTATAGAATATTAGTTTGTGGCGGTGATGGCACAGTTGGCTGGATCCTTGATGCTATAGGTCGGAAGCCAAATCAAACATACATTGTGTGATGCTCAAAGCAAAACAAAAGAGTATATGTACCTGTATGTTTAGCTCTCATTTCACTTTTGACCAAATGTTCCTTTCAATTCCTCATAAAGACAAAGCCAACTTGCCAATGCGCCCCCCGGTGGCCGTGCTTCCTCTTGGCACAGGAAATGATCTTGCGCGCTGTCTTCGATGGGGAGGAGGTAAGGGCAACTTGAACTTGTGCTTTTGTGTATATATTTAGTATATTTATTTATGTATATGCAGAAGTTGAAATTGAAACTTGAACATGTGCTTTTATTTAGCGTTTCTTTCTGTTGTAATGTTATAGGTTATGATGGTGTGGACCTGGGCCGGATCCTGAAGGACATTGAGGGCAGTTCTGTGGTTCATATGGATCGCTGGAGCATACAGGTCACCCTGGAGGACAGTCAGGAGAGAGGTGACCCTGTGCCCTACGAGATCATCAACAACTACTTCTCCATTGGAGTGGTATGATACATACAGTACTGCATTCATCTGACCTGCATTATATTCACTTTCATACAGTTTCAATTCTTTTATTTTTGCTTCTCTGCCAATATACAGTGTTATTTAAAAAGCTTTGTTATTTAGCTCCTAGTATATTTATCATTCTCACTGTATTCGTTGTTTGTGGAACAGGACGCCTCCATTGCTCACCGCTTCCACACCATGAGGGAGAAACACCCGCAGAAATTTAACAGCAGGTGGGCATGTTGCACACTAGGACAGAATCAAAGTCTCCTCATTTTAAAATATGATTTAAGACAATAACTCGGTATTAGATTGACAAGATTTGATGTAAATTATTTGTAGGAAACTTTAAACAAATTGTATTTATTAATTAATATCATTTTAAAATGTATTGAAAACCATTGTAAATGTAGGTTAGTCGTTTAAATTAAATCAAATGGTTTTCTTTTAAAAAAAAAAAACATTAAATTTTGCAGGTTTTTTTATTTCATTACTGGAAGGAAAAAATATAAATTATAACTGTAATAAAGATAATATAATATTGCTTTTTTAAAATTAGATATGAATTCAGCAAAAGTGCTTTAATTGTAATTAAAAGCAAATCATAAATACCATCAACAAAATGATCAGCAATGAGTCTTAATTTTCCTGCATGTATTCTTTCTTACAGAATGAAGAACAAACTGTGGTATTTTGAATTTGCCACATCTGAGACGATCTCAGCATCTTGTAAAAAACTCAAGGAGTGTCTCACCATTGAGGTAAGAAAAAAAACGCCTTACAAAAAAGGATCACACTCCCATCTAAGTTCAAAGAGGTTATTGATCATCTAGCTACCCTTGCTCCATCTTTCCTTGTGTTGAAAGCCCATCAAAAGGCATCAACTTAAAAGCATGAGCACAGTGAGGGCATTAGAGTGCTAACACCTGTTATTAACCTGCTTCTGGTATTAGTCGTCTGTCAGAGCTCAAGCCAGGAACATTTCAATCTACCAGATCAGGGGCATTAATTCAGAATATGAAGCAAATGCAATTCATTACTTAAAAATCTGCTTACGTACGTTAAAAGTATTCAGCTAGAAATCATTTCGAATATGAAAAACGTAACAGAACTGACCCAGCGCCTCTGTCTGCACTTATCCAGTGTTGCGGGACACAGTTGGATCTCAGTAGCCTTTCTCTGGAAGGCATCGCCGTCCTCAACATACCCAGCATGCACGGCGGCTCTAACCTGTGGGGTGAAGCCAAAAAAAGTGACCGAGCGGAACCGGACTTGCCCGCAGTCATAGTAGACCCCGAAGTCTTAAAAGTGAGCCCACAAGGTACGTTTCCTTCAGTGTGGGGAGAAACGTTTAATATGAAGATTATCCAAAAAAACTCAACAGACTGTCTCCAAACAGACATGAGCGACAAACGCGTGGAGCTGGTGGGACTGGAAGGAGCCATGGAGATGGGACAGATATACACAGGGCTGAAGAGCGCAGTCCGACTCGCCAAAACATCTCAGATTACCATCAGGTGAGACAAGCGCTTTCCAGCAAATGGCGGCAATTGTCTTTAAACAAGGTCAGGCTGGCACAAACAGGTCGTGACATGCTCAGACGTGTTCAACTGTCTAGGCTACATGCATTTGCATACTCGTTTGTTCGCTTTATTTTTCAAAAGTACAACATTTAAATTCTTTTGTAAATAAATGGGGATGGCCAATTTATTCTGTAACACCAATATTGAGTCAGATGTGAATGTGTGCAGTCAGTCACCCGGGCAGTTGCCCATTATATGATTCACTGGTTATTTTTGTTTCTAAAATTATACCTAATTGTTTTATTAAATAATGTACACTCATTTATAGGACAAAGAAGCCTTTGCCCATGCAGATTGATGGAGAACCGTGGATGCAGCCACCTTGTACTGTAAGCCCACTATATGTTTCTAAGCACTTTACTTTGATTCATCCAGGTGACTCTTGTGAACCGATTTATTAATATTTGTTGTATATCTTTCTGCTGGTTACACTGTGGTAATAATAAGTGAAAGTTGTTTTTTTTTGTGGTGAATCGTTTGATTCATTCACTCAACTCAACCAAGTCAAGTCTTATCACACTTTGTGTCTACAAATCTACTAACCAACTCCATGAACAACCTCCATGAAGTGCTGTTTCTTAAAAAAAACTATAAAACCAACAACAATCTAATCACCTCATTTTTAGTCAATGATAAGGATTTGTTTAAAAAAATACATCTAAAAAGGAATTCAAATCACAAACATCATCTGAGATTGACTTCTGTTTTTTTATTCTTCCTCAGATTCAAATCACACACAAAAACCAAGCCAGTATGCTGATGGGCCCTCAAGCCAAATCTGGCTTTTTCAACCTGAAATAAGAGTCTACCTGCGCTTGAAGATGATTCAGTTCGCTTTGAAACTCTGTGTGCATTAACAAGGACTCTGAAGCTTATGACAGTGTATGTAAATTTTGCAGCAAATGCTTAATAAGGTTTTAGCGCTTACTCAAATCCTTGTGTGTTTTTCTAGATTATACATGAGGTACAAAATCTTCACTAGACCATCTTAACATCAAATATGCTCTCTTTAAAGAAATGTAGTGCTCTTAAACAGTAGCTCATGCATTTTTGCATGCATTTTTTTTTGCTGTGATACACATATCACGTGCACAGTTCATTCCAAGTAAATAGGTTGGATATTTGTTTTAAGATTATGTAGATATACATAAAAATATGCATCACTCTTATGTATCCAGTGTATGAATCAAGGTTTGATGCACAGTGACTTTGCTGTATAGGTGGTTTAAATATTAGAGATAGATCTTTGCAAACTGCACACTGCTTTTAGTTATTCCTTTAGATTTTTTTCTCGGCTACTTTCACTAATTTACCTATCATGAATGTCAGGTTACTCCAGGTTAAAAAGTTACTATTGTGATCTTTACCAGAACAATGACTAGGTTTAGAAAAATGAAATATTAAAAGCTTTATGAGACATCTAATTTATTTGCTGTTAAAAAGTAAACCTCTAAAATTGTAGGTGCAATGCTAAGATTTCAAACCAACAGTATGTTAACTCATTTTATTAGGTTATTCGCATTGTATTAAGAATGTATCAAGTCAGTTGTGTAAAACTGATTTTGTAACATTTCGTACAGTTACACAGTCAGCAGTTTTCCTTCAGATAACTCAATGGGCAAAATTGTAAAGGTTTTAGATAGCACATTTATGGTACTCTGGCAGGCATTTTAATTTCATGTTGCTCCTGAGAATGTAGAATCTCTTCATTTTGTGAATTTGTCTGAATAAACATTTCAATGTTAAATGATCTGCAGTGTATCTCTTTGTTTTGATGAAGGTTTCATCATGTTATAGTTTGCCTCAACACTCATAAGGTGTTTACTTAAAAGCACTAGAGGGCGCTATCTGTTTGACTAATTTTACACGAGCCTGATCAGCCATAGGGTTTAAGTGCTAAGTTTTTTCATATACCAATAATCATTTATTTATTAAATTTATTTAGTATATCATATATTTAGTATATTTTATATATTGTCCTATAAATATATACTTTAGCCCCAATTAATAATACATATGAATAAAAACAAATTCTGAAATTGTGTGGCCAAATGTTTTATTATATCTAATCTAATTTCAAAGATCTGCATATTTTCACCATGCAGTTCTAACGATGACTAATTCTGATTTGTGGATGAATTGTTTTGTTGAATCGAATCTTTTACAAGAATCGGTTCACAAAACGACAACGTGGTTCTTGAGTGAACAACTCATGATTCAGTGAACCGCTGAATGGTGTTGCTAAAAGTTACTGGCATATTCAAATAGTAGATATATGTATCTGAAAATATGTTTATTCAAGTTTTACCAACTCACACATAAACCTCTGAGCTGGTATTTTATTTATTGGGCAACAATTCTAAAAAAATGAAATAAAGTTAAGTAATGATGCAAAGTATACTTGTCGTATTAATTAGTAATTAGTAACTACTACTACTACTACTACTACTAATAATAATAATAATAATTATCATTATTATTATCATTATTGTTATTGTTATTATTATTATAAATGTTTACAATCGTACATCTTGACATCTTAAGAATCTCTTTTCGAAACAGTTTATGAACGAACTGTTCTAACGAACCGATTCGCTGAAATGAGTCAATCTCGCCCTCAATGACACAAACATAGCATTTGTTGACCATGGCGGTCGAACACATAAAACTGTACTACTTTTTGTAGGTAACACTTATTAATAGATTCTACTAAATAAAGCTATTTATAAAAACAGTATTATAGTATTATAATACAGTATTATAACTGTAAAACAGGTTGTGTCTTGCCAAAACATCGCTTCTGTGCACGTCGACCAATCGCATCGCGCCAATTGTGTGGGGCCCCGGCCCCTACTCAAGTATTTCCTTCACATGTGCGTTTCTAACGCGACGAATCCGTCCGCAGATGCTGCTGTTGATACTAAGCTAGAGCTGGGGGTTATTGCACAAGTCGGAGTGCTGGCTGGTGGCGAGTGGGTGGCTTTTCACCCACACTCAGTACTTTTTATCTCTCGCTCTTCTTTCATGTACTGTTGCGTTCTTATCGAGTGACACGCGGACTATGAAAAATATGACTTTCCGACGTGTAAAGAAGCTGAACTCGAGCGAGCCGGACAGCGGGTCGCTGTGTCATGACAGTACGGAGATCTACTTTGCGTCCTCCAAATCGGACAGCTGTGGGACCGTGGACCGAGGAAACTCCACTGAGGTTTATAATTATAAGACTCTCGCTTACTCTGGAGGGACCCTACCGAGGAACTTTAAAAAGGTTAGAGCGTTTCTTTTGAAACTCAAGATTCAGTTTGCTGTGTTGACTCCTAAGTGTTTACATGTAGCATGGCGAAACATGTTTAGTTATACATGTTCAGTACATGTGATTTTATATTTATCTACTTTTGATTCCCTTCTGGAGAAAAAAAGTTTTAAATCCAACCTAATGATGGGTTTTTGAGATGGTAAATGCACTTTTCAGATAGTCAGATTGGGAGAACATCTAAAACCAAACATCAACAAACCCTCTTATGCTGCTTTTGGCTGTTTTTAGAGAAATATTGACTATAACCAGATTTTCAGTGACGATGCTTATTTAGAAAAACCCTGATGCGTAAACGGTTTATGTGGTCTCTCAAAACGTGGGAGACCATCTAAGACCAGCAAACCAGTTTTTTTATTAAGCAGAGTTGAGTTGTGGCTTCCACAGCATGTTACTGGGTTAAAATTGAACTCTCACTTCATCACTCATACTAATATCAGCTTCTAGAGCTTTAGAAGTTATATTACACATGTTTTCCACCTTTATATCTGTGCTCCGTGCATCAACATCTTGAAATATGTTCTCTGGTATTGTCTGGTCTTAATTAAGTACAGAAACAACAGTCCTGTGATGAGTTTGCATTGATTAAAACCAGCAGTTGCATGCAGCAGTCAATTTTGATGAGTTTGAAAGCGCACAAGTTGAGCTCCACTTCTTTTGTTAACTCTTATATGCCACCATTATTGAATGTAACTCTTTAAGATGGTGTACTCCAGGTGTAAGAAGCACTGTTGCATGGCATTAATTAAGGTAGCTGGACTCAATTAGGTAGCCAATTAGACTATGTTGTCCCTGTTTGAATGGTTCAAGCAGCTGTCACACTTTACATGGCATGTAAAGAATTTAATGACCTGTGCTCATTCACACCTGTCCATCAGTGTGCATCCGAGACCATCAGCATATGATGGTTCCTCTCATGAAGTTAATTTGAATGTATACATGCGAGCAGTCATGTAGAAATTTAGAAGTGGCTATGCTTGTTCATTTCTGCATGACTATGAATCATTATTTTTCACGCAGCATGAGCGAGATCGACCAATTTGCATGCAACTTTTATACAGTTTAGTGGTAAAATAATTTTATTAATTGCTTACATTTTCACAATGTCAATTTTTTTTTTCTTTCTAGGTAGCAACCCACTCATTATCAGATGAGGGGGAAAAAAATCATAACATTTTATTTATAAAAAATTGTGTAATTTTTTTTTTATATATATATTTACATATCTAAACATTTTATTTTGAATGGATAGAGCCTTTCATAAATGGTATAGACCATGTCTAGTCCAAAGTCTGTCACACTTCCTTCTAAATCCAAAGAGAGGCATTAATCTGCTGGGCACTTCTACAGTGTACAGTGTACTCTACTTTGGCAAAAGCAATTTCTCTCTTGGGTTTTGACTGTACAGATGTGAGCCTGCTTGGTTCTGGCCCTTGGGTTTAGACACACTGAAGTGTGTGTCATGGTCACTCATGGTGTAAAGTGTTTCCTGGTGTCTTTAGACCACCCACATGCAGGTCTGACTCCACCAACTCTTTTGAGTAACTGTAAACAGCTCGTATGTGTCCCTGCTGAATTCTGGGCTGCTCTTTTAGAGTCCACCTCCTGTGTGGCCAGAGTCGTTTTTATGGGTCCTGACCAAGTGTCCTGGGCAGTGAAGCCCCCTCCAAATTGTCTATCTAAGACCTTTGTGGTGTAGAACTGAATTTACTGCAGAATTGAAAAAGCCTGAGTGACCAGGGGTCAGTTCAGTTGTGTTGGTGACCGTGTAATGAAATGGTTTTTGATATTCAAATAGATAACTGTCTAAACCATAATCTGGTAGGGAAAAACAACATCTACAATATCGTATGTGTTATGAAGGGATTGCTCGCCCAGAAATGACAATGCAGTCATTTATTTACCCTTCGCTTTTTCTTCTGTCTGTGTTTTTGTACTTGTATTATTTTTGTTTTGTTTTAGGTTCAGTTCTATGTTTTTGCTTAACATTTTTATACTTGTTAATGGAATCCAATGTTGTCATTGAGTGTGAATGATGACAGTTTACTTTTTTTTTTTTTTTTTACTATCCCTCTAAGTCTGTGATGCTGTTTACAAATAAAGTCTTTTAGGTTGAGGGGAAAAAAAATATTCAAATTATTTAAAATTAGGGCTGATTGACTGCAATTTTTGACATTTTAAGGTGAAACGCAATGTCTCCTTAATAGCTGGTTCACTCAAATGTAGTCTGCAACATTTAAATGTTTTAATTTGTGGAAATTAGTCTTAAACAAAGCTTACTCACAGTGGAGTACTACATGACCAAGCTTTTGGATTGTAGGGCAGGGCAGGTTTATGAACAGCTCTCTGTATCTGGACTCCTACACTTTGCGTGAACGCCGGGCCACAACAGTGTATTGTGCGGCCGAGAGCTTTGCTACCCCGTCCAACTGGCCCCAAGGGACTCTTAGTTACATGGAAATAAATGAAGTCATTGAGGGGGACCCTATGACAATTCTCAAAGTGTATGAAAATAAAGAAAGGCAACGGTTTACTAGCTTTGGAGGGTTCGTGCACAAAGTGCACTTTGTGGGAAGCTGAAGTTGTTGGGGTTGAGGTACAGCCTGATTGAATGGGCGTCTGTAAGAGCGGGTGTAATATGAATGAATTCTTATGTTGTACACTTTCGGTTGGGTTTGCTACGTTATCAGCCAGAACATCAGTGCTGTTGGAGCACATGACAGAACTTGTATTCGCCAACCTGGCTTCATCTTTAATCACCATGTGATAATTTCAGAGATGCTTGCAGCGATAAGTGTACCTAGTCTGGAGATAAAATAAGATCAGAAAACAAGCCAGAGTTAAAAGTGTAAGCAGCAGGCAGACATGCATTTCAGGTTTTATCAGTGATTTGTCGCCCGAGCTGTTAAACAACACGAAATTAAACGTTGCACAGCCTACAACTCTGACTTTGGGAAAGACCTGTCCATTAAAAGGGAAATTCTCAGTGTTCAAGGGCAGATATTCCAAAGGTCACAAACACTAATTTTTTTTTCCCTCTCTTGTTGTCTTTCTATTTTTCTCTTCATCGTGCGGAACAGAATGGTGGGCTGCAAAAATGGAAGCCCCTCTCACACTCTCCAGAACCGCTAAGGTAAGATTGTCACCCCTTGTTCTCCACCTACACAGATTTGATTGGTGTTCGCGTGCGTCATTGTTACTTCCTTAAAAAAAAGGCTCTATATATTGCGACAGTTATGAAAATGTCAGACCATAGTCATTCACACTTTTTTCCAAGGTGTCATGGAATAAAAATATCCGCCCTTAAACAACCACAATTACAGATTTATATAAACTGACCTTTTTGCAAGACTGAATAAATGCAGTGATGCCTGAATGAATTAAAAAGGGAGCGTGATATGGATCGGCCAGATGGTCAGATATGATCCTTCTTCACTGTATGCATCTCTTTATTGTTTAGTATATGCGCATGCATAATTCATGATTGCCTAGTGATGTATTAGTGCTTTCAGAAACACAGGACTCTTGTCATGTCATGGTATTCATAATGGACACGTCTGAATCCAGAGATTGCTCAAATGAGTATACAACTACCATTTTCCCAGCAGAAGTCATCTCCAGTTCAAAATGCACCTATGTGATAGTCATACCCTGAGGCAGCTGTAATTGAGAACTGTAAAAACACAGACTGTGTATAACAGTATGAAACCGAAAGCGCACTGAAAACATAGTTTGAAAATGAGCTGTTCAGATGTCACACGCAGAGTATTTTATTTTATTTTTTTGCTTTTTGTTCTTTTTCAAACATTTCCCATTACGCCACACAGACATAAGTGCAAAACTGCAGTATCACGCGGTTGATTATGCGTTTCCTCTGTGGGTCTTTCATCATCCATGTTCCTGTAAGCACTGACCATCAGTCATAGTAAGACGATATACGTGCAGCAACCTCATAATTTTTTTGCTCGTATTAACAGAATACCCTCTATTTTGTTTTTTTGTTTTCCTTCCAGAAAAACAGTGATCCTGATGAAGAAAGAGGAAGAGGCCTTTGGCTTTGAGATCCAGGTAAGAATTTAAAATTGTCCCTTTGAATTCATTCAAGGTGTCTGAAATGGTGATTAAATAACATACAACGTTTCTAAGGTGGCTTAGCGTTTACATGTGGGTGGGCCGCTCAGACTTGAGTAGATGAAGGATCTATTCATGGTTAAATAGCTCTGTTTAGTCGATGACACCAGTGTTTATTTGACCTCATTTTGACAGAAACAAGTATTAGCTAAAGTTTATCCATGTTTGATCCAGTTGTAGTTGTGACAGAGTCCTAAATCCCTCTTGGTATAAGAACCTGCTTGTTTTCTCTGTAATTTGTTCCTCACAGTGTACACTTTATCAATGTCCAGTTCCTCAATGTGGAACCGATTATGAATTCTGCATTTCTAATTATTTACCCCGGTTCAAAGCAGTATGTCATTTGTTTTGACACATGTACCCGATAGCTAGTTTATATTTAGTAATGCATAATGGTTCAGATTCAGGATAGAGGACCCCTCCTTTCCTGCTTTGTCCTCTAGTACAGGACGTGACATCAGGTTTCTGTCACATGAGAGGCAACGTATCAAGAAACGAATTGTTTTCTAGGATGGCGTGCTGTAGACAACATTGTTTTCAGAGTGTTTTAGCAGTAGGGATACGGTTGGCCGTATCTACTATGTAAATATGTCTGTACTTTGCATCTCCTGAGGCTCTCAGTGCCTCAGATTCACGTAAGCGGTTGGAGTGTGTGGGAAGAGGAAGGAAACAGAACGATTCCAAACATTTGAAAATACTTTACAAATGAATCACGTTTCAGAGATGTTTGTAAATGGTGTGTGGTTCTTTTTTTTCCTCGTTTTTTTTGTTTGTTCGTTTGTTTATTGGGAGTTCAGGCCATACTATATATCAATGGGTATTTAAGACTACAGAGGTTTTTCTTTTTTTCTTAACGTGACAGTAAATGAGAAACTAATTAAAAAAAATTCTCAAACACTTATATTTATAATATTTATAAAATCATACGACCTTTTCTGTCTTTTAATTGTAATTAACTTTCTTTTTAGAAGTTTTAAAATACACAATTTATTAGGAGTTCATTTGCAAAAACGTAAATTTTTCACAATTCTCTTTATTTTTGTTCTTTTTCATTGTGCATTCTAAGTCAAACTGTAGTTGGGTTATTTTGACTAGATAAAAACAACTAACTAACACGATAAAACAAAGACATAATAACATCATAAATGTGATAATTGAAAAAACTGAAAGTAACATTTTCCTCATTCACTTTCATTGTAACGTTAAAGAGCAGCATGATCGTTCTTTGTAACATCTCTTTTCGTGCTCTACTGAATGATGTCAGTCTTTGAGGTCTGTAAATGATGACAGAATAGTCCTTTTTGAGTAAACTGTTCCTTTAAGACCACCTTAATGAAGAGTCACCGAAAGTTTAGTCAGATTTACCTTTTCTATTTGACAGAATGAGGTTTAACAATATTCTCAGCTCTCAAAGCTGTTAACCTCAACAACAGTTTTGAGTTTCTGTATGGGAAGTGAGCAGCAGCATCAGTTCTTCTCAAAGCTATTGAAATAAGGCGTTCCTACACATTTTACACTTTACACACAAACTGTCATTCATTGTGAAACATGAACATCATGAGAGCATCTTGGAGCCACAGCGTATTTCTGTGGTGACTGATGAAAACATTGTGCGCCGGAGCAAACATTTTAGGCTCCACACACGTCAGGAAACTAACAGCAAAGTCAGATGCTCATCTGAATCGGCACGCATCCATGAACCAAATTACCACTGATACCAAGGACACCAACATGCAAATAAATGTAGTATATCAGCATGTGCCTTTCAACATGAGCTACTGATTACAGTAGTAATGGAAACCGAAGGTGATGTTTTGCATATCGACAGTGTCACAAAGTCTCTTCCTGTTCTGCTTTAAACTTCTTTTGCTCTGTAGAAGTGCATGGTAACTTATAGTATTCATTCTCTGAAATATCTCACACCACTGTGATATACTATAGACTCTTTTTATCTATAACAGTTTTCCAGTTGCTAGTCCTTCAACATACTTGCAAAGGTTTTTAATGAAAAGTCGACTTCTCTCTCTCTCTCTCTCTCTCTCTCTCTCTCTCTCTCTCTCTCTCTCTCTCTCTCTCTCTCTCTCATATATATATATATATATATATATATATATATATATATATCTCCAATTTAATACAAACAGTGTATGTGTATTTATTTATACATAATAATATACACAGTGCATATTCATATTATGTAAACAAACTTTATTTTGGGTGTGATTTTAATCGTTTGACAGCACTAATTAAATTGTATTATCCATTTGCAAAGCGCTTGTCCCATGTAGAGTAACTGATATGATGTTATCCATCCAACTTCCAAGTAAATGTAACTTGGTTCTCTTAAAAGCATAATATTTTGACTGAAATTATTATGAAATAATTTTGTAATTTAGAAATGGTCACATTACAGAAGTAAAATTAGTTTTAACACCAAATAAACTTGCTTTATCTGTTGGTAACTCTCAGAAACGGTGCTACAGTGTAAACTGTTGAATATCCACATGTTTTTGTAAGCCTCAGCCAGATGGCTTGATGCGGTTTAGTGGTGATGAACTGCGTTTACAGTTCAAACACCGAAAAAACAACAAAAAATGGCCCAGTTTCGGTGTGGCTTGTTTATCAAGGATGTTTGCATGCGAGTAAACCACCTGGAGCCATCCCTCACGTTCAGCATCCTTTAAGGCACAGAGTCTGTCAGTCAGTTCTTTGTGAAGCAGCGCAGGTCAACATTGTAGTCATCGAGCACATTATGATGTTAAGCCACTGTGGAAACACTATCAGACCTGATTTAGCAATGCTACGTCGAACAATAAGCCACAGTTTACAAGAAAATGGCACACCTTGCTAGCATATGACTCATTTTGTTTACTTTTGTAGATCTGCAATCAGATTATACTTATAAAGTTACCCTCTGCAGGCGAGACATCTTTGTTTACAGTCTGTTTTTTTTTTTTTTTTTTTTATTGTGTGTGTCAACAGACATATGGGCTGCATCACCAGAGTGAGAACTCGGTGGAGATGTGCACCTTTGTTTGCAAAGTCCATGAAGACAGTCCTGCCCAACTTGCAGGACTTAAAGTCGGTAAGTGTGCTCACGTTAACACCACCCTTTATATTTACTCAGTAATTTCCGTTCTAAACCGGCATTTGACACAGAGGCTAGAATATTCAGAGCGGTCACTGGGGTCACGGGAGTGCGTTTTAAAGCTTAAAGATCAGTTTCCTTCTAGCTCTTGAATATCCTGTTTTGTAGTAAATGAGTCTGTGTGAATAGAAGTAATATTTCAGAAGGCTTGCTTTCTCGCTTTGAGATCTCGTCAATCTTTCAACACCATGACAGTTGAGTGGCAGCCCTGCTGTTTAAGCAAGAGTGAATATCACCCACATCGACTGTATGTGGATTTTTACTTTCAAACTGTAAAACCAGATACTGTCAAGTCACTCTGTGGCATTTTTTTTTGTGTGTGTGTATATGTATATATGTATATGCATGTGTGTTGCTTTTTTTTTCTGAACATTGTTTTTTGTTTTTCCTTTTTGTTTTAGCACGTTCTTCCTCTGCTTGACATATCTCTTGTCACTTATACCACATATAAGATTTGTTACATTTTTAAGCTTAAAAAAATTTTTTAGATAATTGATCAATGTGTCAATGGGTATACCTAAAGGTGTTTAAAAAAAGTTTATTATGCTAAGCAAGGTTGCATTTATTTTATCAAAATACAATAAAAACATTAATGTTATAAAATGTTAAATTTCAGAATAACTTTTTTTTTTTCAATTTAATATAAATTTTACAATACTGTTCTTGTGTATTCTACTTTGCTCAAGTAATTTCTTTAAAAAAAAAAAAAGCTTGCTAACCACAAATTTTTGAATCTGCATTTTGTAGTAGTAGTCTTAGTCCTTGAAGAAACTTATTAGCAACCTTATTTAGAGTTTAGAGAGCAAGTTTGACAAGTGCAACAAATGCTTTTCTAAAAATACATCTGTCATTGTCCTATAATGCTCTATTCAGGCCTTTTATTGTAAGCGCTTGCCAGACATTTTATATGCAGAATCTGCATTCTTTTCTATAATTTAAAAAAGAACAAAGTTATGCATCTAAAACCCCCGTTTGCTCTGTTCCGAGATCAGTTCATGTTCCCCAAAGTTCAAAATAGAACAATTACAACTCCTAGATAAACTGATGTCAGATCAGATGTAAAGAGGAACTCCTACTCAGAATTGTTGTGAGCGTGTTGGTTTCGCTTCCTGCATTCCCTGCATGCTTTGCGCTATTGTCTGTTTTGGCCTGTCTCTCAAAAGCACATGACCTCATCATTCTTAGACAAGAAAACCCAAAACTCTCCAAGGAGAAAAGGAATTGTTTCATTACATATTGATGTGCGCAATCCAGCCCCTCTCCAGCAGATGTGTCCCAAAACACTTTAGTGAGATGTCTTTTCCAAAATCCTCCAAGAAACTTGACTTTTTGTTCATTCATGGTTAAACCTGTATAACTTGTCTTCAGTGGAACAGAGACGGAGATGTTTAGCAGAGTGTTCGTGCTGCTTTTTTTTCCCATACAATAAAAATGAGTAGTGACTATGCATCCCAAGCTCTGTGAAGGTCAAAACAAGCATCATAAATGCAGTCAATGCAACACAGTACACAAAATGTTACTTGCACAATATCCAATCAGATCTATTCTCGTTTTAACACTTTTTCTTGGATTTGTAGGAGACACGATTGCCAGCGTGAATGACACTTCTGTGGACGGCTTTCGCCATAAAGAAATCGTCCAGCTCATTAAATCATCAGGCAACAGCATTAGGTATGTAGATACTTGCTGTTCTACCATGTCTGATTTTCTAAATGGGCGAAATTGTGACTTTTTCCTCAAAGTAGAATATAAACTTTTAAAAGTTTAAATTTAAAACTAAATTGTTCCATGTGCACCTGTGGTCGTCTTTGATTAGCAATGAAAAATTAGATCAGCTATTACTTGATTGGAACCACACTCTCCTTCTCCCCCTTTTATTTCCTGTTTAATAAAAGATAAAAGGCCAGTGAAAATGAACCTCCATTTATAAAGTGTGGAGACCAGTGATGGGAACCACATGAATGCAAAGAAGTTCATGCCTTCCCTCTCCACGGCTTTTAACCCAATTATTTCCACTTTTAAACATGGTGTTATTCTGTAAATGAGAAAGTTTACTGCAGCCCATTAAAAAAAGGTTCCCGCTTCATATCCATATCACCAATGCCCGTCCTGAAATAATATATATTTGGGGGAAGGGGAGTTTTGTATTACCACTAAGCTCATATTCAGACACGTTGTGGTCCGTTTTAAAGAGCTCTTTGACTTTGCTGTGTTTAATAGATTGAGGCTTTGAAGTGTAATACCACACAGTATAGGAAGTGACTTTGTCATGCAACGCTGTGTTTTGTTCCTGCGTCTAGGCTAGAAACTGTGTATAGCGACTCTATACGAAAAGCAGAATTGGAAGCTCGGCTGCAGTATCTAAAGGTAAATCTCCCGAACCACATGTACACAGACGTGCTCGAATCAAGCAGCGTGTCGTCTCGTACACACAGACGTTTACAAGCGGTGTAATGTAAGCCTAGCTTAAACACAGCTGCCCCGGTCTGGCACCGAGCACTAGCGCTGGCCACACCTGTTTCCTCTCGCAGCCCACCTGTTCCAGTGACAGGCCGGTCTTAATCCTCACATACCACAGTACAGCTGACATAGCGCTGCCCGAAAAGAAGCAAGGCACATTTTTACATTCCTTAGAAAATTCTCATATGTGATTTGAAGAAGCCTAGGCCATAAAGTTTAAATAACTATAATATGGTTTCATTTTTGGTTGTCACTTCTGTGGTATTCCAGTTAAACGTTTTGGCACAAAGGATGTCCGTTGTTAGAGCTACATTCAGTTTATTTGTATTCATTTGAAATTTCTATACTACTCAATTTAATAATGAAATAATTAAAGCTAAATAGAACACATTTTTAATTTACTAATGTAAGTTTTTGTTTAAAATTATACACATTTAAGTTAAAGTACAATTAAAATGAAAATTTGAAAAACTAATTTAAATTATTCACAAATACTTTTGCATTAAATAAATAATATAAAAATAAAACATTTAAAAACATTATAATTTAATAACACTGCTAAATGAAAAATGTAGCAAACCTTAAAATTACCTTCTTCTTTTTTTTTTTTTTTTACATCATAATGTTGTGATGCCAAAACCTACATTGTAATATTTTCAATTTAACAGTTGTCTGCCATAGCAAAGAGCAGACTTTTTTTTATCATCTATTTATTGTGAAATAGGTGCATCCCTTTTTATGAAATTCTGTCAAATGGATAAAACACAGGATGCCAGAATAAATACAAAAATGAAGTTTATTAGTATTACGACAAACTAACTTTTTGTTTAACTTATTTTCACCAAATTTGATGATTAAAAAAAAAAAATGTACCCATGCAGCAAAGAACTCTACAATGAGTTCAAATTTGGTTTGTTAATGTGAGAAGTAGCAATAGAGAACTGAAAACTGTCTGACCTCACGGACCACACGCTTCCTTGTTCTCTGTGATGATGATGGGAAAAAAAATAAATGAACAGACCATCTGAATGACACATGAAATGACTCTTAATATGTTTTTGTTTTGTTTGTCTCGTCAGCAAACCTTGCATGAGAAATGGGATGAATACAGATCTCTAATGGTGCAGGAGCAGCGGCTTGTGCATGGTGAGTTTTTAGCTCATGATAGCGTTCTTTACTGCACCAGGCCTTCAAATGAGCTTGTTCCAAAAACGACTAAAGGTTGGACGCATGACGTTTGCACACTTCTGCATGTATTTGTCACACAAAACCCTTCCTGTTAGCACAATGTTGTGATAGACAAATTAAGAATGTGGTAAATAAAGAAAAACGTATTTAGAAGCACGTTTTTCCAGTGTGGTTAGCATACCAACATAATACTTTAATAGCCTGCAGGATCCTTTAAAGACTAATTCTAAAACGGGGGGCACTTTTCTAGTAAAGTGCCCCTATTGTGGGTAATGAAAGGTTCGTATTTTTGTTTTGAGAGTCCCTAACAACAGTTTGGCATTCATGCAAGACCAGAAAAACACACTCATTGTCTTGTGCATTTATTTTTACCATGCTTGCTTGCAAAAGATCACACCTTATTTTTACCCCTCCTTTGCATGATGCTAATCCACGGTGATTGGTCCAACTGGAGTTATTTTCACAGCTCGGTGCTGTTTTGTGTTCTGTGTAAACCACTATTTTATGCAATATGCTAACGTTTCACGTTGACGTCAGCATGAAACTGCTCGTTTTAAAAGTGGCTTGTTTCAATGATTCACAATTGACTTTCTTTTGAGAGACAATAACTTCATACACGTGCACTTTCAGATTTAAAACTTTGCAGCATGTTACACACTGCATGAAGGCACTTCCAGAGATTAATTTAGCTATCTGTTTTCAATCTCGCAGGCATCGTCATGAGTGATGTGGCGGTGTACGAGTCTCTGGAGTCCGCCGGGTTATACGGTAGTCTGGGAGCTCCGAGCCCTGCTGCCATGCGCGCGTTACGTGGCACTGAGAGCACGAGCAGCAGCGTCAGCCATCTTAGTGCTGCCACAACTGAGGACGACCCCCTCTACCAAACCTGCATCTTCCAGGGGGAGCGTTCCAGCAACGACGAGCTTGACGCCAAACAAGAGAAGACTCAAAGCGGCCGTCCGCGGCTCATTCGTCCTGCCAGCGAGCTCTTCACTACTGCCAAGACCACCCTGACCCGCAGCGCCAGCACACGCAGTTACCTGAGGGGCCAGCCGCCGTCGTCCTCGGTGCCTAACGGAGAGAAACAGCAGTGCGGCGGGTTCAGCACACTGCAGCGCAAACCCAAACAGAAGAGCTTCAGGCGGAGGCTGTTGAAGTACATTCCCGGACTCAACCGACCCCTGGAAGAAGAGGAAAGCAAACTGTGAGAAACAAAAGCGAACTGAGAATTCAAAGACTCCCTTTGCCAAAGACTAAATGTTTAAAACGAGCGAAAAGGAAACCGAAGACCAAAAGTGGACGCCAAGATAAACCAAAGAAAAATCCAGTGATTATAAAAGTGTTGTTTTCTGAGAAAAATTAAGAGCCTTTTTGGTCAAGTTGGTAAATGACTAATTGGCTAAAGATTGGTTGGGCAACTTTAAATATTAGTTTTAGACTTGAAGTATTAAGATTAGTCTAAAATGCTGAGAATATGTGGATGTCTGTTTGTCGCTGGAATATTGTTTAAAAATCTGTAACATAATATAAAAATTAACAAGTTAACGAGCCCAAAAAATGTGGACCAGCGTGTCTTAATGACTTTGTCAACTCCTTTAACTAGTTTATTAACATGGTCTAACTTTATTTCCTGGTGCACATTTTGCATCTAATTCAAGAAGCAAACATTTGTACATATTTTGTTCATGTTTAAGTTATTTATTTAATGTTTTGTTTGTTTGTTTTTTTTCCCTTTTTTGTAATTTTGTTAATTGAAGATGTACAAAATGAAGGATTTTTTTTAGCAAAATACTTTGGTCCTGAAGGATATTTAAGTGCCTTTTTTGGCATGTGTGTGTGTAAATAACTTTTTGTTTTTTGTGTGAAAAATGTAGATTGAAAATAAAGGATGGTATTTTTCCTCAGGTTCTTTAATACGTATTCTCTGGTTATTTCCCTGAAGCCCACTTCACACTAAACTCCCTGCCGTTTGAGCACAAGTGCTCTTATTGTGCAGATGTCTTTGATTTCTTTCCAAAATATTTTTCTTTGCACTTACGATACCGGCAGCTCATACAAAAGACTACACCCTAATGTGCTTTCCTAACCTCAAAAACAACATCATCCTATGGGACAGAGACTGTGTATTGTCGTATGAAGGGACTGGTTGCGTTCCTCTAATGCTGGACTCTGAGAAACCTTCAGTGATGTCAAACGAATTCATTGTAGGGAATGTGTGGATTGCTGTTAGGAATATGCATCGGAATGTGCATCTAAAGAGTGACCCCAGGATTCCAGGCCGCAAGCCTCGATTCTCTTCCTTTAGGTCAGAGCTGAACCCTTGCCCTCTGTCTGCACACACAAACGCATTCCCCCATGGTGCTTTGCAAACCGCATCATCACCCCAGTGTACAGCCTGACCTTCCAGGTCACGAAATACTCCCCCTTCTGTTTTCTCTTGCTCTCTTTACGTCGTTTCCCTTTTGTCTGCCTTCACAGCCGGTGCCCGTTACGTCAGAACCTCTTTGGATGGTCGCTGGTGTCAGTACTGCATAGTTCCCTGCGTCTTGATTAGCTATTGTTTTGTCTTCAGTTAGAAAGACGGGTGTGTGGGTAACTTGTCAGCTGAAGACGTAATTGGGTTTTTAAGCAGATTTCGAAGACTGAAGTCGTTTCATGCCATGACGGTAGTTAAAAAAAAAAAAAAAAAAAAAAAAAAGTCTGAATGCATAATTAGTTGGGAGACAACGGGACCCAAAGCAAAGCCATGAATGAGCCTTTTAATGCTTGGGCAAAACAATGGGCTGACAGTGGGTTGTGTGCAATTAGCAGAGCAGGAGAGATGGGAGCTTGGTGCAGATGGGGCACTCAAGTTTGTTAATATGCATATTTATATCTTCTTAATTATGTTTGCTAAAGTAAACATTACTACTAAATTCTAAGTTTTATTATAGTAAGTGTACTACACATGGTTTTTGGGCATATTATTATTTGTATAGCCACAGTTCTATCACAAATAACATGGTAAAAACTATGGTTAGCAAAGAAAATTTTTGTAAAGGGTATAATGATTGGTGCAGTCACATTTATTGTTAGGCAAAATATCAAAGGTGATCTGTGTGGGTAAAAAAGATCAACATGAGCAGCATGAAACATATCTCTTAGAATTTAATTTTCAAATACTTGACAGATGACTCCTGTTCTTAGGCCACAAACAAATGCAAAGGCACTTTAGCAATCACGTACTGTTGGAATGCTAAAACTTTTATAGTCTAAACCAGCCACCCACGATAGTATATTTTAATACTGGGTTCTGGATTTTTTTTTTTTTGCGTAAAATCTGTGAGCGAATGTTTTTACAATTCAGATGCGGGCTTAAAAGGATCTTTAATTCAAAACGCATTTAGAAATCAACCTGATTTAACTAAACCAAATCAAGCCCGAAGTAGAGCGATAAAGTTTTGCGGAAAGCCCTTATATGGAGATGTTTGGGCGTGTTCTATGCAAATTACTACCTGCAGGTACTCGCCCCCTCATTTAGAGTTCATCTTCAGCATAGGACGAGGACGAGGGCAGGAGCAAATGTTTTTGCGTAGGAACCCGTTGTGATCCGATGGAAATTTTGCACATAAACGTAAGTCTGTGCACATAAAAAGGCAATTTATATGCCATTAATAAATGAGGCCACATATCTTTATAAAATCTCTTTTAGCTAACAGAGCGGTGTTTGCAAAGTTTGTGGTTGCTAACATGGGAAGTAAACAGTGCCAAACGTCATTTTGGTTTAGGCCTACATTGACTGCAAAAACAACATATATTTGACTTAACAAGAAGAGCTTTTTGGAGAAAATCGGTTCAGTTCATGCACAACGTCTTTTGTCCCCAGACGTTACAACTGACATGCAAAACTGGAGAGACAGCGCCAATAACGATATTCCTGTTTTCTGAAAACTGACTGCATGACTGCATCCTTAATTCTGTTTCCAAACCTCACACAAAACAGTCTGTGTCTATGTGCATGTTTTTCATTAGAATTTGTTATATAATAACTCGAAGAAGAAGAAGAAGGGGCCCGAAATGAGTAGTGCTTCCTCTTTGCATTATAATATTCTGGTGAAAATAATTTGCATATCACTGGAGTATTGTTAAATAGTTTGAACTTAAACCACGTAATAGACTTTATATAAATTAGGAAGGTTTTTCAGACTTATTTGGAAAAAGAACACAGCTATTGGCCCCGATAAAGCCTAAACTGCTATTAAAAATAAGAAATGGAACAAAACGTATGCCAGCATCACTGTACGCAGCCATGTTTTGCCTTTACTATTTTGTTGTCTTAGCAACTTTTATTCTCACTTTTAATTTAACTGGTTACTTTTTCACTGTCTGCAACAGATCCTGGTGCTTCTGCTAGCTTTGACAAACCCATTTTATTATGAGAGTCTAGCTTAGCAGTTCACCCAAAAAAAAAAATTCTGTCACCCTCAAGTAGTTCCAAATCTGTATGAATTTCTTTGTTCTGATGAACACAAAGATGGATACTTGAAAGAAGTTTGTAACTGGGCTGGGTCAGCACTGACTTCCACGGTAGGAAAACAAATACAGTGGGAGTCAATGGTAAACCAAAACAGCCTGGTTACAAACTTTTGTCAACTATTTTGAGTTCAGCAGAACAAAGAAATTTATAGAGGTTTGAGTGACCGTTGTGACAGGAAGTCAATGAGGTGTGGGTGTCTTGTTGAAGGCTATTTTAGAGCTTCTTGGTTTAGTCTAAGGGTGCAGGCTGCAGATTTTTGTACAACAACGTCCTTCCAAACCACTAATCACACTTATGACATCAGAACCTATCCATGCTTTGCATATCTGCATAGAAAAATATAAGATATATCAATATATAAGTATTTTATAAGTCCTCATATAAAGAGCAGTCTGTGTTTTACAAATAATGATATATATTAATAGAGATCGCAACAATTGTAAAATATCCTTGCTTAGATTATGTGCAAAAGTATAGCCTATGGTAGCAATCAATAAGTGTATTTTGGTGAGTGTTACTAAGGAAGTTGAATGGATTTATGCATGAGACATCTTGGCTTGATCACAGAGCGTGAGTATGGTTGTGAGAGAGTGCAGATACAAGTCACATGTGTAGACAGGATGTGGTAGAGAGATTGCTCAGGAAATGCATCACAATGCAATGTTGCCTGGTGAAAAAAGACTGAACGTCTCTTTCCAGAGAAAGAAAAGTTTTTGTGTAATCTTTCAGTCCCATTTGAAGGGGATTCACCTGACATGATTTATGTTTCGAGATAGTAAAATCCCTGTTCCATCTGAAAAGTTGATTATTTTTCTTTTCTCTACCACAATAATTACCAAAAATATCATTGGAATTGACATGCAATGACCCTTTAGTTAGACCTTTTGCTTTTATATAGTGGAATACAATCTAATTAAAGTTTTTAAAAGGGTATTTTAGAATTACAATTACATACGTATATAATATCACTGGGAGTCAGTTTGGAAAAGATGAGCATCACTTGCATTGCATTTTATTTCAAATATGTAAAGTGCTTGAATTAAATGCATTTTTGTATTTAATGTATTTAAATGTATTTTTTGTATTAAGTGCATTTTTAGTATGAAAAAGTGTTTGTCTGTGAAATGCATTGAGCTTATGAATCTCTAAAGGAAGTGATGTTGAAGGCCTCTGTCATGCTTGACAAATTTAGAAAAAACATAAAGCAGTTTCCTAACTACTATCCAAGTTCTAAACCGACTCACAATTTCCATCCACACACGGAGGCGGTTGTACTTCCAGCTTGCTGCCTAGTTCAGACAATATTCCCTCTGTTTACAGTGTTTAATATGATCTTGCCTGCCATAGCAGGTGAGTAAATAATGGCCTCATATCATGTGCACACATTCAAAACAGGCATCTGTGTGGTTTCGTTTATGCCAGCAGAGAATAGACCACTTGTTGACTAATTAATAGATGATGCTTTTCCAATTTGAATTGATACGTTTTATTTTATGCTTGATAATAATACACATTGCAAACATTCAGTTTCCCGACATATACAGCGCACATGCATTTCAGTGCCTCAGGCTGTAACAGGTGCATTAATGTTCGTTAATGAACGTTGCTCCTTCCCTCCATCTCCCCAGCCCTTTTTTCCCTTATGGAATAGTTAAACAAAACAGTCAGCCAAACTATAATGTGTCTGCTGATAGCAGAGATTAAGAACTGGAGTAACATAGACAGCTGTGTTTCAGATTAACTCAGTGTGGCAAGTTAGGAGCAACCCCATAACGAAATGGGAAACTCTTCATTTCACATTAAACTATGTGTCTGTGAGCCTTAACACTTATTAGGATTGTGTGTGTGTGGGCAGGTGAAATATCTGAAACCAGGATATGGAGACCGTTGTGAGGTATTTAAACAGAAGACTATCTAAATTACACTCCATCCTGTATTTTGGCCACAGTTAGTTCCTCATTTTCGGTGGTTTATGATGACAGAGCCTCTGATAGTGGTTATCAGAATAGACGTCAGTTCTCAAGTGGACACCATCTGCCCGCCGTTACAACCGTTTTTCCTCTCGTCTCACGACTAATGTTTGTCTGGTGCTGGTAAATCAGTGCGCACCTGGTTAAAAGATTACATTGATTGCCAATGTAATTTCAAGGTCTATTTCCATGAAAGTCTTTGAGACAGGAAAGCCCTCTCATCTGTTGTTATATAATAATTATCTGGCCTACTATGTGGAAAATACGTTACATAGATTAAAAGAGGCAATTTTGCTACAGTTCCTAAAGCTTTATATAGAAGGTCCCGAAAGAAACAGACAGGAAGGGAAAGCAGGTTGTTGCAGGAAGCTGGTGAGGCTATTTGACATAACCGGCACTGATAAGTTCATTTTTAAAAATGCTGCTGATGTTTTTCTTTTGGGGGTCAGTTTGCGAACTAAAAGGCACTGCAAAATGAGTTAATTTCAGTGTAAATAGGTTGCAGGGTCACACTTTATATTAGGTGGACCTAACTACTTCGTACTTGCATCAAAAATAAGTACAATGTACTTATTGTGCTTATATTGTATTGCAAAATTGTATTTGCTGCTATTGAGTTGGGATATGGATAAGGTTAGGGACCGGTTTGGTGGTATGTAGATTTAGGGGTGGGTCGCAGAAACCTGAAAAATGAAATAAAATTCAAAAGAAATGCATCAAAATTATTTTAGAATTTACGTGCTGGCACACGAGCAGGGTTTATTTTGGTGACTCTGTTGTGTCCTGTCTATTTTTCTCTCAGAGAGATCAAAGATCAAAGCATATCGCCCCATTGAGATCAGAGAGAAGATACTGTGCGTGCACATCTGTTTGTGCAAAATGAATGGTAGTATCTCTACTTAAAAGAAATGCATTAGTAGTAAAAGCTTTCCATCTCAACACTAAAAGGAAATGTGTGCCAAAATTAAGGTACACTGTAAAACTTAAGAAAGGACAAATGGATTTTAGAACTGTACAGTGAGAGATTTTTGTTCTTTGTTCTTACTGCTGCCGTTGTCCAAAAACACTGCAGTGGAACACATTGTCCAGCCAGGTCTCGCTGACTTAATGTTGCTGTTGTTGTTGTGTTTGAACAGCTTGGCTCTGCGGGTCCATTCTGTAACACTGGTGAGTGTGTTTATCGGGAGGTGGGGATGTTGATTCATCAGGGTTTTCCAGGAGACCCAGCCATCCTCGCATTCCAAGACAGAGAGGAAGAGA
The DNA here is from genome assembly GCF_018831695.1 of Puntigrus tetrazona. NCBI lineage: Eukaryota > Metazoa > Chordata > Actinopteri > Cypriniformes > Cyprinidae > Puntigrus > Puntigrus tetrazona. Next base: position 10,156,949 of record NC_056721.1, on the reverse strand, counting down.
GCATGGAACTTGGAGATACTGTACGTCGTTCCTGCCTGTTTCCCAGTGTAAATTCCAGATGAAGTAGGTCATCCTGACCAGCTGCCTCTAATCACACTGCTCTCTCTCTCTCTCTCTCTCTCTCTGACTAAACTTTTACTATCTTCAATGCTTCAATCAGCCAATCAGTAACATAAGAGAAATCAGAAATCGATATATACAAAAAAATACAAATGTTTGTTGACTGCTTTTTGAAATCATGATTAAAGATCACATTCATTCATCGACAAGCAGTTGAAGATTTTATTTAGAATTTTAGAATGTGTGGGCTACTAAAAAAGTTTTGCAAGATTTTGGAGCTTCTTGCTAAAATTGTTGCAACTTTTTTCCACCGTGGCCACATTCAAAAGTGACAGTAAAGACATTTCTAATATTGATTTCTAATTCACATAAATGCTGGATGCAGAGAATTCTGAACACAAAATCACATTATAAACTTTTTTTTCAGTATTTATTATAAAAAGAAACTTTCTTGAGCTCCAGATGACCATAGTAGGCTGATTTCTAATTGATCACGTGATACTGAATACTGGAGAAATAGCTGCTGACAATTCAAGATTAAATAACATTTTTAAATATATTAAAATAGAAATGTAATAAATATTTCCCAATAGTACAGTTTTTACTGTATTTTGATCAGATAAATGCAGCCTGTATGAGCATATGAGACTTATTTGAAAATAACATGTGGGTCATACATTATTAATAAGACATGAATATGCAGACGTGACAACTGAGTCAGGAGCATAAGGTCATACAAGGTAAAAAAAAAGATCAGAAATTAGACAACATCAATTACGTTCCCCTTCGTAATTGACAAAGTGAAAACCCTCTAAAAATCCCCGTTCCTGCCATTGCTGATGACAGTGGTGACAGTGTAATTAGTCAAAGTGTTAGACATGAAAAACATGAAAAATGATGGTGAATTTAAAAAGTAATAATGACGACAGCGAAAGAGGCAGATGGACGGATGTGAGTGGCAGCCGTCGCACTGGAACCACGTAGGCGTTTGGTTCTCTGGAGAGAGAAGGAAGTTCTGTGGTTTCTGATTGGCTGCCGCATGTTTTTCCGTTTGCATGAAGATCTCCGTGATCTCTGCAGCCAGTCTGATTTAGACATGGAACGGTTTGTCACCTCAGCATTGGTTAGTTACATCAGAACGAGCAGGACATGATGTTTCATTTTGAGACGTCTAACGTCTCGAAGCCTGGGGGAATGTTTCGGTGTGCATATAAGACTAAAACATTTCAGCATTCAGTGCGACTTTAATTATACATGAAAATAAAAGTCTCTTATGAAACACAAAGAGGTTAAATAAGTTCCCCATCCCTCCCTCCATTTTTTCTTCCACTGTTAAAATTATCTTGGCGACAGCAACCCTGAGTGAATCAAGGAAACTCTGAGACAGTATTACTGTTGTGCTGTCTGTGAGCTGTACCTTGGAGCAGCAACATTAGTGTTGGACGATGCAAGGAGAAAAAAGACAAAGAGGAATTAAAAAAGCTGCTTGAATTTACATGAATGAGTCATAGATGGCGTTGGTTCTGGCTTTGGAGTGGAATCAGACGCAGTGGTGGAGGTGTTGGCTGAGGCAGCGTCCCTCTTAGCGCTTGCCGCCTCTCCTTTTCCTGGCTGAGCCCTCAGCTTGAGCCTCAGCACAGCTTCCTGACTGTTTTCCTGTTCAGCTCTGGGAATGCAAACAACGTGCACCCCCCACCCTTTACTGCCTTCCCTCATTTGGAAGTCCATAGTGACACCCAGTGTCCTATATTAAAAATTAACCCTCTAAAGCCTCCTGCATCAAATTTGATACACAAATAAGAATTATCAGTGTAATCAGAATAATCCTGCTGTGCAGATTTCATTTTTATACTTATAAATATGCTGTTTTTGCTCAAGTTTGCACCTCTGATGTTATGAGCTGAAGTATGAGCTTCATATTTTTCATACTTGATAAGCTATAAAGACTATTGTTTTATATATACATACATACATAGCTAAAAGTATTCACTCACCTGCCTTGACTTGCGTATGAACTTAAGTGACATCCGATTCCTAATCCATAGGATTCAATATGACGTCAGTCCATGCTTTGCAACCATAACAGCATCAACTCTTCGGAGAAGGCTGTCCACAAGGTTCAGGAGTGTGTTTATGAGAATTTTTGGACCTTGCTTTGTGCACTGGTGCACAGTCCTGTTGGGAGCATGGAATTGTCCAAAATGTCTTGGTATGCTGAAGCGTTCAGAGTTCTTTTCACTGGAACTAAGGGGTCAAGCCCAGCTCCTGATAAACAACCCCACACCATAATCCCCCCTCCACCAAACTTTACACTTGGCACAATGCAGTCAGACAAATACAGCTCTCCTGGCAACCACCAAACCCAGACTCGTCCATCAGATTGCCAGATAGAGAAGAGCGATTCGTCACTCCAGAGAACACATCTCCACTGCTCTAGAGTCCAGCAGCGGCGCGCTTTACCCCACTGCATTTGACGCTTTGCATTGTACTTGGTGATGTATGGCTTGGATGCAGCAGCTCGGCCATTGAAACCCATTCCGTGAAGCTCTCTGCACACTGTTCTTGAGCTAATCCGAAGGCCACATGAGGTTTGGAGGTCTGTAGCGATTGACTCCTATGACCCTGCTCCGTCACTTTACCTGGCCTACCACTTGAGTTGCTGTCGTTCCCAAATGCTTCCACGTTCTTATAATACAGCTGACAGTTGACTGTGGAATATTTAACAGCAAGTAAATTTCCTGGATTTGTTGCACAGGTGGCATCCTATCACAGTTCTACGCTGGAATTCATTGAGCTCCTGAGAGCAACCAATTCTTCCACAAATGTTTGTAAAAACAGTCTGTATGCCTAGGTGCTTGATTTTATTCACTTGTGGCCATTGAAGTGATTGAAAAACCTAAATCGGATTATTTGGATGGGTGAGCGAAAACTTTTGGCAATATAATGTATATTTAATTTTTTAAAAGGTTAAACTAAGTGTGAACTAGTATCTCATGCATTGCGTGTTGTGTCTGGTCACCAGATCATTGCATGTAAAAAGGTGTTGTGAGTCATTTTTCTTTGTGCGTTGGTATTTCTAGTTGGTGTTCTAGGTGGTTTTGCCCTCGGAGTCAGAATGATATCCTGGCGTATAGAAATGACTCATGCCCCTTAAGTACAAGGCTGTTTTTATTTTTTATTTTTATTTTGTCCTTGAGGTAGACATCATAAGGCTGCTCACTTTGTAAAGTAAGAGTGCATTCATGTTAGAAAAAACGCGGGTGATGTAGTCCAAAGAAACTTAAAATGGGACACGATAGACCAGTGTTAATGTGGGCATTACACAGAAAGTGTAATGGTCTATTTTTCGTACTGTACAAAGAGTTTTTACTTGTTTTTATAGATGGATGGCTTTGTTTTGTCACTGAGGCACCATTCAAGTCATGTTAAAGTAAGAAATCAGAATGAAACCTCACGCAGTTGGACATGCGTTACACACACGTTTGGGAGAGTGGGTAGTTACCAGCCTAGAGAATGTGAGTGGGCACAATCAAAAGAAGTCTTTCTGAGGCCATAGGCACAGAGGGACAAAGCCGTTTGTGTGAGAGACGGAAAACAGGCACAGCGGGAATCAAGACGTCTTGGACAGAAATCACACAGAAAAGGCCAAGTATTATCAAAATGTTAAATTTAAAGATCTCTTTTAAAATTGTGATGTATTTGTGAAATGCAGTCTGGCACACAGGCCTTCGCTTCAACAATGCTTTTGAGTGGGTTTGCTCATTTCCACATTTTAACAGAGGAAACTGTTGATTTATGTTCTCTGGGACTCATCATAGGCCGTTATGAATGTATTGTGTCTAAAGCATGTTGAATGTAAAAACATAAAAAAGGGAAAAAAGTTATAAAGATACCCTATATAAATTCATGGATATATGATAGAACGGAATCGGAAATTAAAGAGGAACTAATTTAAAGAGGAGGATGTAGTGAATTTCATACACATGATCCAATACTGCCCTCTAGTGGATCAACACAATTATCCAATTACAAAGGTTTAAAGAGGGTAACAGGTCTAGCTAGTATTAATGCACGAGGGAAATTCATGCAAGTTTACAATTAAATAAACATTAACTATTGATATAATTTTAATTTTAAGTGAACTACCCGTCAAATATGGTTTCTTATTAATAATCAAATGTTAAGCAGGCAGGAAGAAAAGCGAAAAAAAGTCTAGTTTTGAGAAATCGCAGGCATAATGATTCAAAACATGGATATGGAAAGTTCCTCATAACTAAAACGCTTCTCTATATTTTCTGTTTGTGTATGCATTCACGCCGTGAAGTCGTGTGACGGTATTGCTGAATATGGGTCTGTTTATAGTGTTTGTACGGTTTCCAGCTCCTATCTTTCCACTCTGCCGCATCCAGAAGCTGCTGGGGGAGTATTAGCACCAGTAGCCGAGTAACTTGAGGACTGGTTCATCTCCCACAGCTTCACACCGCCGAGACACCTGACCCTCTGCTGTCCCGAGCAGAAATTCAACACAGCGAAATAAACCGGTGTTTATGGCGAATTTAGCCAGTTGTACACTACATAACTAAGAGCCAAGCTCTTGACCGTTAACACTATAAAAACAAAGTCCCGTGGTCATCCAAATGGAAAGTTAATTAACATAGGCGTAATATAGGGAAAGCGCATTCATGCTTTTGTTTACCAAGTCTACGATTAAGAAGACTGAAAACAGAATTATTATTGGAATTAAAAAATAGTCTTGAGTGTCACTCGATCCTTCAGGAATCATTCTAATATGCTGATTTCTTGTTATGAACTATGTTGAAAACAGTGCTGCTTAACATTTTCATGCATACTCTGTTGAATAGAACGTCTGTATGTAAATAAATTGAATGTGTCCTTGCTGAATGAAAGTAGTTTCTTTATTATAAATAAATAAATAAACGTACTGATACCAAATTTAAAGTGGTTGTGTACTAATGCATACATGCCTGCCGTTGTATTTAATGCTAGGCTAGCCTAAGCTACCACATTTGGCCATGGAAGTTATTTTTCTATTTCCGGGAGTAGTTTGCTTTCAGCCAGTAGGTTTTTCTAGGTGCTAGGGTTTCGTCAAGGGCACAACAGGGGGTCTAATATGGTTATGAATTCACACCAACACTGCTAAACCATGTGCTAAATGTCCACACGAATCAAGTGTCAAAGGCTTTGGAAAGACATCCTTCTCATTTGAGAGCTGTGTGAGTGAGTATTAAGTTTGTGCATCCATGAGCTGTGCTTTAACTTGATGACAGACCAAATGCTACAACACTACAATACATCGATGATCCAAACAATGTCTTTTAATGAACTTATTGCATTTAAGTTACCAGCAGAGGGCGTATGAGATCTATAATAGCGCAGCTAAACGTGAAATTAAGTAATGCCATAAAAAGTGCAAACAGAACCTTAATTGAAGCTAAATTAAGGCAGAACAGGTTCTGGGAAACTTTATAGATACAAACCTGTATATTTTATGACATTTTATAAATGCTTTTCATTTTATAGAAGTTTTTGTTTTTTCTTGATGTGAGCTATCGCAAACTTGTGAATATTTTAAAGCAACATTTTACTTTGCCACCTTGCCCCTACCCAAACATCTCTGCGTTTCTTATGTCATCTTTGTACCTCACGGCCAATGATAGTGTCTTCAGGCAAAACAGGAATTCACAGTAGGATTCACAGTGGACTACACAGCTGAGACTCAGTATCTTGTGGTCCCCTAACGAACTCACTGCTGTAATTTATGTAGTCTATATTTAAATATGGCCTCCTATCTATTTACTGGTGCGCCAGGAGTGGAACTGGATAAGGTGAATGGTGACTTAAGCCTGCTGGAGGAATGCCTGAACTCTAGGAAGCACTGCACTAGAGGCTCTGGGATTCCAACACAATAATGCTGTACCAGGTCATAGTGCATTTTTGAGGAATATCCTGAATATTTGAGTGTAGGATGGAAATGAATGAAAAGGTTAGTGCTTGCAAAAACCAAAATTCGGTCATTAATCACCCTTATGTCGCTCCAAACCTAAGACCTTCATTCATCTGCGGAACACAAATAAAGATATTTTTGAGGAAATCCAAGAGCTTTCTGACCCTGCAAAGACAGCAACATAACCAATATGTTCAAGGCCCAGAAAGATTATTCTTATGGTACAAAATAAAACAAAAGAAATTGCTGAATAAAGTCATCATTACTGTTTTCTTTGCACACTTAAAGTATTTTCGTAGCTTCATAACCTTACAGTTAAAACACTGATGACACATGGACTATTTTAACAATGCCCTCACTAGTCCTTGAACTTTTGAGTGGCATTGAGGTCTATGCAGGGTCAGAAAGCTCTCGGATTTCATAGAAAATATATTAACTGAACAAAAGTAATTGAAGATGAACAAAGGTCTTACTGGTTTGGATCAGGGTGAGTAATGAAGGACAGAATTTGTATTTCTGAGTGTCCCTTTAAGACTAGAGGGCTGACAATTATCATCATGCAAAACAGTTAAAAATTAAACTCACTATAGTCCACTTTCACAGTTTTTTTGTGTTTATAATGCTCTTCATGCTCTTTAGAACGGTTCAATTTTAAACTTTAAGCAAAAATACTTTTAAATCAAGATTGAAACAATTGTTGGAGGCTTAATAGTGATGACATTTGAAGGGCCATTGTTTGGCTTTTAGTCACATTGCCTTTTTCTGCAATAATCCAAAAGCCAGTGGAAAAATCTTTTGGTTTGTGTGTGTTCATTTTCAGATTGGCCTATAAAATATGCATCATTGCAGCACCGTCCAATTATTTAGGTTGTGTCAGAATTTTCTGGATGTCTTTGTAACGGCATCATATGTCCTCATTAAAAAAAAATTGAAATGAAACTACAGTGATCAAGTTGGCGGTTTACATTTGATAGCTTCAGCTCAAAGACACAAGGCAGCTGTCTGGCTTCGGCCTAAAGCCTTTTGGGACTTGTGCTGGCGGTCAATATCCTCTCAAGGTCAAGTTTAAGATTCAGCTAAAGTCAAGGGACCTTATCTTAGCACATTTGCATATCATTACATAATCAGCGTGCTAAGCTACGGTTAAATCAAGACAGCAAACTGGCTATTCAGGATGCACTTGATCTGATTCAAAAGCCAGGCTGTGTTCAAGGCTCTCTAGGCATGCCGCAGTTTAGAGAGCCACATGATGCAGTTACTGACATGCAGACAGGGGGAGCTAACTCTGTCTTGAAAGCGAACAGCTGTACGTAAATCACTTTGATTTAACAACAGGTGCCTGACTCTGAACCCAGCAACCGAGTATGTACGGTATACGTGCTATATGGTAAAATGACCAGTGCATGATGTTCCAAAGTGCGTAACAAAATGGTATGTGCACATCCAAAAACACTTCAGAGCTGCTGCATGATCAAAAAAAAGCCTTCTAGAAATACATGAAAGGACAGTACGCTTCCACAATGCTTTATTTTAGAAGTAAACAAATTTGAACTCTTTCTACCTTCACCAGGAAACACATAATGTCCTGTAATATATGTGATAGAGAGGAATAGTAAAAATGTAAATTATAGTTGTTTTCTGTTTTAATATATTACAAATGTAACTGATTCTTGTAATGGCAATGCTGAATTCTGAGAAGCCATTTCTCTTCAGAGTAACATAATTTTTAAAAAATCATTCAGTGCTGATTTACTCAATACATATTTCATATTATCACTGTTGTATAGCTTAATATTAATTTGTCGAAACTATAATCCATTGTTAGCGAAAAAGAACATAATGTATTTGAAATATTTTTTGTGTAAAACTTACTGTATGATAGTATGAAAATATATAAAAATATGTTTATAGAAAAATAAGGTAAAAATTATGGTTCACATATTTTGCCTAGTAAAAAAAGATTTAAACCTAAAGATAGGAATGCTACTTTTGATAAATATGCAACGCAGCAATAGATGTGTGCATAACCCATATAATTAGAGGTTTGGGTTTTTCCTCTACACCCAGTGAATAAACAGTTAAATAAACTCTAGTATGTCGTGGCCTCATGTAGGATGCTCCTCTAGAGTCTGCTATAGAAGAGTTTGACTGGCTTCCACAAAGGCCAAACCTGAGCACTTTGGGATGAATGGGAATGCAGATAGCAAGCCAGACCCATTACCCAACATCAGCGCCTGACTCCACTGATGTTCCTGTATCTCAATGCATGCAAATCCCTGCAGCAGCATTCCAACAACTAATGGAAAGTCTTGCCAGAACAGTGGAAGTGGTTAGGGAGGACCAATACGCTAATAATGCCCATGGTTTTGAAACATGTGCATCACCCAAAATGCACTCGCATTGTCACTTTTTCCACCTAGAAAAGTCTCAAGCATTTCACATGACCAAGAGTGTGTTTTTCAAAATTGTATGTTATTTCGTGCCATGTGGGGTTCTGAGATAAGTTTTTTCTTGCTCGTTTGAAATGTGTAGGCCTATTTTTTTGTCTTTATCTTCTTTTTTCTCGTAACACCTGTTCCGATCTGATCGCTTTCTGCGTGTCAGCACAATGTTTTTCTCATGGTCTTGTGACCACTTCCTCGTCGTCTTTTTCCTATCCCGCCCCTCGTGACAAGTTCAGCTCAACCTATATGCCAACAGCCCAGCAGCTGTAAGATAATTGAACTGTAACTGTCCCTCGGTGCTCGTTTGGCTTATCGTCGGTCCCTAAAAGGTTTATTTTAAAAGTAATTAAGCTCGTGATCCGGCTTATGGCACGAAGTAAATGGACGCCGTAATGGAAAACTGTCGCGTCATTTAGCAACGGGCGCTTCTGCTGTATTCGGCTGGGCTTCCCCATATGGCAGCGCGCGCGGGAGGGATTCCTGCTACGTCAGCCGAAACGCGTCATGACGTCATTGACGAAGCTTCCTCTTTTCTGTGACTGAGACGAGACACATCCTTTATTTTCTCCGACCGCGCGGTCAAAAGAGGAAGAGCGACTCTACACTGAAATCGACGGCGCGGCTCCCGCTCCTGTCCGCGCGCGCATCACAGGTGGAAGAACGAAGGAGATTCCGCGGCCGCCTCGAGAAATAACAGGCTCGTGAGCAAAAGTCTTTGATCGGGAAAAAGATGCCAGCTCGTGATAACGGCGGAAAGAGGACGCAAAGCCAATTCTGGGTACACAGACTGCGAGATGGAAATTGGCAACAAAAAAAAAAAAAAACGGAGAATGTCAGGAAACACCGATAAATGACTTGAACTCGATAAAGCGTGCTTTTGACTGCAACCACGAAAATACAAAATAAAAAATTATTATAACTGTAATGTGATGTGCTTCTTAAATTACAAACAAAAATGCGAATCGTGATTGTTTTTTGCATTGCCTTTATGATTTAAAATATAAAAGATGTACTACTAATAATTATTTTTCAAATAAACTGTGCACATTTATAAGATTTTTAAATTATTTTGGAGTGTAATGTGGACAAAAGAACATTAAAAATACTTCATTGGAATATCTCCATAAATCATGCATATACGTAAATAAATTCTATAAAAAAAAAAATGATTGTGCTTTGTCTACTTATGAAGTACCTAAATTAGAAGACAAACAGATATTCTCAATATTTTTTGCACCTTCAGATTCCAGATTTTCAAATAGTTGCATCTTAGTCAAACACTGTCCTATCTGAAGCGTATTCAGATTACAGATGTTTAATTTTTTTTTTTTTTACCCTTGACCCTTGACCCTTGACATTGAGCCTCATGACTGGTTTTGTGGCCCAGGGTCACATATTATCCCAGGTCAAGCGTAGGTCATCTCCAAATAGTCAGCACCCAGTTTCTGCCACTATGCCGGCCTACTCTGAATTCTTTTGAAGACCCAATGTCCTTGTTTTAAAATACCTAAACTGGATACTGTGTCAGCCGCCTGCATTTCATGTTACTTGGCTGCCAGCACTATTATCAACCTATTCAGGAAGACTAGGTCACTTGTTCAGTGTGTTTTGCTGAAATTTTATACTGCCGATGTGGCAGAGGAAACTGCCTGTCTCAGGTGTGAAAGTACTATGTGACAAACAACTGATACGAGCTGCTTCTATCATCACGTAGTATCCCGCTCAGCAAGCATATGCGGATCAGCACATGCTCTTTAAAATAGCAGCACAAGCATCTCACCATCAGAAATTCATGGTTGGCTGTTGATTTATTGCGCCTTAAAGGTAGCCAACTAGAATACAATTGTTTACTAGTACGAATTTGTACACCTAGCCTACTACACGGAGAGACAGGAAGTTTTTACATTTGTCAGGGGTTACTAATGGTCAAGAATATCAACCCAAGATGATGGACATCAATAAAGCTTTTTTCTTTAAAGATCTTTCATCATGTGAATTATTTCGGCAAGTGGTGGTACGACATACATAAGGTCAGATTCCTGACCTTATAAATGAATACATCTGTAGAAATGGCAGACAGGGCCGTAACCGCCATAGACTCTTTAATTATTCAGAACACTTGTATTTCCAATTTTTATATTTGAATATATTTTCTTTTTGTGATAAAGAGAGTGCGATTTTAATAAGCGCTTTAAAAAATAGGTTTACAAAAATACATTTAATTGTTTTAAATCTTACTGTCAGGAGCAGCCTTCTAACTGCATAAAATAATATTTGCGACGAATTAAATGTTTTTATTTTTATTCCGAGTTAAAAGGAAAGCATGAGAATCACCGCATGGCAGAAGAGACGTGGCATTTCCCGGCACTGTCGATCCCTCGCACACCCTGTATTGTAGTACTCAGACAGCCTTAACTTCCGTTTTCATTTTTTCTTCAGACACTTTCATGTTTTGACACGTTAGGCCGTGCAGGTGTAGCCTTTCCCTCTCCTCGTGGGCTCGTGGTTTTCTTTAGGAGGTCACACGCGGTAGCAATAATAACGGAGAATTTTAAGGGAAAAAAAAAAAAAAACCCACAAAGTATTTACACTATATTATATACACTATAACATTTTTTTTAACGATTTTCTAACAAAATAAATGTATATTGTCTACCTAAATGAGCTAAACTACGTTTTTATTTTATTTAATTAGCATCATATGTATGTCGTTTAAAAACGTTCGTCTAAAATGTTGTTTAAAAAAGCCGTGTGTTTCTTTTTACACTTTCTGATGCTCGTCTTTGCCGATCTGCTAGTTATTTGTGTCTTCTCCTCACTATTTTTAACTAAATTCAACCAGTTGCACAGCAGTGCGCTGCTATAATTAGAACAATAAACGTGCGGATTGTTTGCGTCAATGGAATCCCGTGTGTGCGTCATGTCTTTTGACTGCGAGCGTTCTGATTGGTCGGCTGCCGGAAAGATTTGCCGAAGATCTCCGCCCTTGCATGGCCATATTTGCCAGTGGAACGCCTCGAGAGGATGCACCTTTGACGTAACGGCACAATAAAGTAGTCGCTATATATCTGCTCGCTCACAGATATTTGAGAAAACCGTCTTGTCGCGGCCGGGGACGTTTATACATGGTTATCCATCACTTGGAATACGGACACTTATAGGTCCCTAACAGCAACACATTTTCAGGTACGTAAATATATTTTGCCTTTATGATGTGGAAGTCAGTAAACACTTTTCCTAATGTTTTATGCTTTTCTTTTAAATCGCAAACGAGCAGCAGATGAGTTCACGGTTGTTCAAAACGGAATGTAGTGCGTGTTCATGAATGGAATCATTTATGCTGTTGGAGTCTAATGTTGAGATCGTGATAGATTTATGTGTTTTGTATTCTTTACTGCGTGGAGCGCGCGAGTTATTCAGAAAAAAAAACTGCCTTGCGCGTATCCGATTTGAGTTGAATTCACAGAATGTGTTGTCGTCTGGAATTTTTTATGTAAAAAGTTTTGAATGAAGATGATATAAGATAATTAAAGAATAGACTGAGAGGGTGTGTGTGTGTTACAGTGAGTGGTGCGCTTCTGCACGCGCGCGGTCTCGCTGCAACAGGTGCTCGCGCGACAGCCAACTACTTATCTGCGCACACTTTCCTTTTTAAACCTGACTGTACTTAGGCTATATGTTTGACAAATACATTTATTAAACGGGCATTATAGGTGAAAGTGAAATAATGTTTAAAAACGAGAAACGGACGATGTAATTTTAAACACAAGTTCTTAGAAACGATATCAACGTATCCATACGAAAAGCGTTAATTTACACACATTTTAACTGTAATGACCTTGACACTCAGGGTTTGAAGAGGGTTTTTATCTGCTTGTTTGTTTACTTTATTATAACTATTTTGTAAACAAAATGACTTGGCTTCCTGTATGTTGGTTATGCCTCATTGACTGGTTTTTCACGATATGAAAGCTATTCTAAAACCAAATTGTTTCAGTGATTATTTTTAAACAAATCAATGAAAGATATTATGCTAAACTACTGATGCCCAGCATTTCCTTTTTTACAATTTCAGACAGTTACACCATCTGGATATTTTTGACTTTTTGAAACATATCTATTACTAATGCACTGTCTTATGTATTAGTCAACATATTTGGGCAATGAAATGTTTAGGGGTCAAATGATCATCAGGTGCCATGTTCTCTCACCTTCCTTTGGATGCAAGGTCATGAATGTCTGTCAGACTGCTGAGCCATAATTATCTTATGCATTTACCAAGCTACTTTCAAGTCAATTACCTTTTTAAAAATGGAAAGTTCATAGTGGCGCATTTCCAAATATTTCCAATGCCCGTCTAAAGACTGAATCCACGTGGTTGGAATATAGTATGATTAAACATAAGCAACATGAAAACATAATTTTTTTCTTAATTTATCTTATCACTTACCTTATGGAACACTATGTCTGAGTTTGCAGGGGAAATTTGAGTCTATCTTAAAAAAAAGTTCCATATACATATACCGCCCACTCACACTCACAAACATACACACCCTCTCAGTGAGGCAACCCACGTGTCATGTTCGTCTGACGTACTTAATGTGGTAACACAGTAAGCATGGCTGCCCTTTCCAGCCAGACGGCTCTCTAAGTTTTCTCAGAAATCTCAAAGGTGCTTCAGAGAACTGTGTCTATACAGACTCGGTTGTTGGTCATCGAGTAAGTCTATCTAGGTGTAGGACAGGATGCGTCTGACATTTCAGCAGCAATATCTACAATATTAAAAAGTAGATGTTGTGGTTCTGTTCTACAGAAATGACCTGTGTTCAAAGTCAACATGGAGTCCAGACCTATGAGAGCTCCCTCTTCAGCTCAGAGTTTTTGAATCCTGACTTCACCTCCAGGTTGGCCATGGATGTGACTGACCAGCGGGACCAGCTCTCCGCACCCTCCCTACCCAGCATCACTTCTCTGGTCGGAGGCTACGTTGGGGAGTTTGATACCTACTCGTGCCAGATCGCCACTGGTGCTGCTTCTTCCTGTCCGGGTGGCACCTCTGGGCAGGACTCATTCAAGCTGGATGAACTCCAAGTTTACGGCTGTTACCCAGGCACATTTGCTTTTAGCTACCTAGACGAGACCTTGTCCTCTTCAGGTGGGTCAAACTGTTTCGGAAGTCCAGCATCTGCTCCCTCACCCTCAACCCCCGGATTCCAGCCCATGGCTGCCTGGGACAGCACCTTCGGTCCCTGCTCTCCCGATGAGGGCTGCTGGGGTTCAGAGAAGCCTCTGAACCAGGCCGCCTCTTTCTTCTCATTTGGACACGATGAGCTTTCTTCTTTGGGACAGCTGCAGCCACAACTGCCAGATCAGGATCCCTTTTCTCAGTCCCAGCAACACGGTTCTCCACTTCCCTTCAGCCTAGAGCAGGGCAGTCGGGATGGCTCAGGACTTATGGATGGACACCTGTCTCCTAAAGTAAGGAGCCCCACGGGAAACGAAGGGCGCTGTGCAGTGTGTGGAGACAACGCTTCCTGTCAGCATTACGGGGTGCGCACTTGTGAGGGATGCAAAGGCTTTTTCAAGGTGAGAGCGCACGAGTGTACTGTAATCATCTTGCTTATAATTCTAAGTTTGAATCATGTTATGTCAACTCACCTCAAAATCTTAGATTTGGGAATCAGGATTATTTCACTCATGTTTCCTTTTTGATTTTTTAGCGCACAGTACAGAAAAACGCCAAGTATGTGTGCCTCGCCAACAAAGACTGCCCAGTGGACAAAAGGCGGCGAAACAGGTGCCAGTTCTGCAGATTCCAAAAGTGCCTAGCTGTGGGGATGGTGAAAGAAGGTGAGAATTAAATATATTTTATTGGTACTTTCAACTGATTAATCGGGATTAATTGCATCCAAAATAAATATTTTTGTTTACATTATATATGTATGTGTACTGTGTGTATGTATATATATAAATACACATTTTGAAAATATTTTTGTTTATGCTTTGTCATTTATATATTCATATTTTATATTATATATACATATATTTAATATATACATGCATGTGTTTGTATAGATGTATACATAATACATTTGGAATTTTTAATAAATATACATATTGTGCCTCTGTGTAGTTGTGAGAACAGACAGCCTGAAAGGTAGAAGAGGTCGCCTGCCATCCAAGCCAAAAGTTGCTCAGGACTCACTGTCTGTGTCTTCGCCTATAAACATCATCGCCTCTCTCGTCACTGCCCATATCGACTCAAACCCTGCCAGTGGAAATCTAGACTATTCAAAGGTGTGGGCAGAGCTCTCTTCACAACAATTTGACAGTTTAAAGCTATAGTGCTGTTTTGTTTTAATATTATTGTCAATTAATATATTGCATTTTTGGTAAATTTTTAGTATCAGGAATCAGTGTCTGGATTGACCGAAAAGGAGGATGCCAACGACATACAGCAGTTTTATGACCTGCTAACAGGGTCAATGGATGTGATCAGGAAGTGGGCTGGAAACATCCCTGGATTCAGTGCCTTCTGTAAGGAGGACAAAGACCTTCTTCTGGAGTCAGCTTTTGTTGAGCTCTTCATACTTCGACTAGCTTACAGGTATGTCAGTTAATACAGCACTGAATGTAGCATTATAAAAGTACTATTTGGGGTATCTAACCATCTATTTATCTATTTAATTTTAGGTCAAACCCCGAGACAGACAAACTTATTTTCTGCAACGGTGTGGTTCTGCACCGGATGCAGTGCGTACGGAGCTTTGGCGACTGGATTGACTCCATTATGGAGTTTTCTCAGAGTTTACATCGCTTGAACTTGGACGTATCGTCTTTCTCCTGTCTTGCCACACTGGTCATAATCACAGGTAAATGACTTCATTCTACACAGACTACAGAAATGTAATGTTTTTTCCCAAGCAGACCTTTAACCTTCACTTGTGACCCACAGATCGACATGGCTTGAAAGAGCCCAAACGAATCGAAGACCTCCAAAACCGGCTGATCACGTGTCTCAGAGACCACGTCTCCAGTACCCCCGAGGCCACGAGGCCCAACTACCTGTCCCGACTCCTGGGCAAACTTCCGGAGCTGAGAACACTGTGCACCCAGGGCCTCCAGCGAATCTTCTATCTTAAACTGGAAGACTTGGTGCCACCTCCACCCATTGTGGATAAAATCTTCATGGACACGTTGCCATTCTAAAGAGGCTTTATAAAAGGACAAGCGGAGCTGGAAAAGAGTTTTTGGAGATCTTGAGGTTTTCACTAGACAATGGACTTTATCGCTTACTGTTCTCTGCTTTCTTGGAATGGAATCAGAGAACGATTACATTCTACTTACACGCCTGCGTTTGGAGATCACATAGTCTTGAACATTGAACTCACTAAGTGACATAACAAAAATTATGCATTTTGTTGAATGTGTTGGTAACTCTAAACCAGGTCGGCCCTGGAGTGCCGATATCCTGCAGAGTTTAGCTCCAACCCTACCTTGATTAGCAGGTGTGTTTGATTAGGGTCGGGGCTCAACTCTGCAGGACAGCGACACTCCAGGACAGACGGTGGCTAACCCTACTCTACACAGACATGTTTCAAATCTTAGTACATTTTAGCTGAAATGGTGGCTTCAGTCAGTAGCATTTCAGGTCAGTGGTGCAAAAGAAGCAAATCAAACGTTCTATATGTGACTTCTAGATGAAAGATTGTCCTATCAGTATTACAACTACGTTTAGACAGTATATTCCACATAGACAACATCCAAAAATCCAGTAAAACACCTTCCAACTTCAAGTTAGACATGCCATGGACCAAAACAGGGAGTAAAAGCATTTACTTGGATGTTTAAATTATCATACAAAGCCTTAAATATGCTCAAGTGCCAGAGAACTGTCTCCCTTACATATCCTCTGAATCATGCTTACACTGAAAACAGATTTTGAGTACAGGACTGATGTGAGTGCATTGGAGCTAAACTCACTGGAGGACTGTGGTACACTTGCCTATTGTTTCAGTTGTTTTAGTTTGTATAAAAGATTGAAAAAGTCACAGGAGATCCAGTGCAGCTACTGTACATGTACTGTACAAATACTTTGAGTATTATTACAGACCCCTAACTTAGTGTACCAGCAAAACCTTAGAGTAATTATATTTGTATGTATGTATTTTAAAGATGTATATGACTAGAGCTTCTGCAGACTGTAACTTTTCTCACAATGACAAAATCAAGATTGGGCATTCAGTTTTTTTTTTACATAAAATGAGAGGTATTGCTTATCTTTCATTAATTTTGTGCAGCTCTCTAAATAAAATACATTTTGAACAGAAATCATCTTGGGTGCTATGAAACATTTCTTTACATCATTTACTTTAGCGATAAAAACAAGATCTTCATTTCTTTTCTTTCATTAAAAACCACACATAGTTGAAGGGTGGTTTGTGTTACAATTTTGGTGACTAAATTCATTACTTGTCTTGAGATTTCCAAATACCAGCAGTATTCCTCAAGGAAACCATGTAAGCCCAGTTAGAATCTGATCTGGCGCTAAGCAATAGAGTTTATAGGGAGTTTTTAGAAATCTGAACTTTGGACATCAAATCTGTGCATATGTATGTTTTATAAATGAGGCTAAAGCCATAAAAATGTATTAACTGATTGATAAATTCATTAATATTTTTTGCATTAACTCCTGTGATAGTATCGAATCCAATTTGAATCCAATGCTAAGTGAATTTAATTAGTTAACAAATCATCCAGGCTTGTTTTGTGAACTACATTACAATGTCTAATTCAAAAGATCTAAAAATAGAAAACAGTCATAAAGATAAGGTTTATGACAATGTTATGTTTTTTTTTGTCATTGTGGAACTCCAGTCTTCATTCCCTTTCATTACACTGCAAACAGTGAGCAAAATTAACAAGAAGAAGAAGACGGTACAAATCTGTGGAAGAAGAAATTCTTATACCTGCCTTATCCATTTATTGTACAGCCCAAGTATTGAATTGTTTCTTTACAAGACCTATATAAGGTTTCAACAATGCTTTCATAACTGCAGTAATTGAGTAGTCATGATGTCATCTGGTAACTGCACTGAGTTTTCCCTTTCTAGAAGGAAGCTGTGGTTTTGAACATTCTCCATATGGACAGTTAGCTGGCTAATCTGTGTCATGTGAATGATTCAGATCTGAACTCGATGTCACATCAGTTTGACGAGGACTTGCACTATATTTAGTTCTGTCTTTCGTTTTTACTCATTGCCAATCAGATTATCACATGCGTCATTATATTGCTTTATGAGGCTAACAATAGCAGTGAAATTGCAGTCTTTAGAGTAAACTTCAACTTATGACTATGAGGTAGTTAAAACTGGTCCAGTTATACAATTAGTTAAAATGTGTGAATGAAATTGGATTTACTGGTGAATAAGCGTGGCTATGTATTTAAAACACATTCAGTTTGTTAGCACTACAGAAGTAGCCTAGAGTACAGTAAAAATCACTATGAACATCTCAACAAACATACAGCAACTCCCTGTAAACCCTCATAGCTGTAATGATGAAAACAAACAGACTACTAGCCAATTTGCAGTCTGTCTAAAGGTACCCGTCTGTCCCATGTTAGCTTACTGCAGTGTGTATAGACCATCTCGTTAGATTTCATAGAGCTAAATTCATCACAGCATTGTAGGACATTGTAGATTCAGAAGCTTAATCATCTGACTGAGTCCAATTCGAACATATAATGTTTATGAGTCAGCAGTACCCCTGACATACTCATCCTGCTACTATCAAGATACCTCGCTCCAAATCGCAGAGGGCCTTTTTGTCCCTAAGTGGTATTTCTAAATAATTTTGTCGGGTAGCTTCAAAACACTGAGTCTGCTGGCTGACAGTCACGCTACCCACCACAAGGCCTGCAGGGTATCACATATCCCCTCCTCCCCTGCAGAGAACACCAAATTCTATGGCCTAATTTTGGGCCACTGTAATTTGCTCTGACACATCCTGTGCCTGCCAAGGTATGCGGCCGATGGTACCACCAAGGAAAGTACAACTGAGCAGACAGAGTATGTGCCAGGGACTGCGTGTGACACCTCTTCCAGCGCTCCAGACCAACAGATGCATTTTGGGGCTTAAATTGAAAAGGATCCACAAACATTAGTGACCCTAGGCAGAAATGTTATGCAATATCCCAGGCCATTCTAAATTTAACTATATAATACATAATACCTGGGCGGTGGCAATGAAATTGGCCTGAAAGTGGCTTACAGTATGCCTCATGAAGTGAGTCATTATAGAAAAGGGATATCCCAAGAAACAATGAGTTTTCTGAGAGCAGGCCAGAGCAGCACCTAATATTTTGTAATCATTTGCATTGTTAAAACTCTCTTCTTAGTGGAATTACGTGTATGTATAAACAGCTTGCGGTATTCGTGTTTATATTTTTGTCAATAATTCACATAGCTCTTGTGGGCACCTTGCACAGACAGTGAGAGGAAAGAGAAAACCCTGTGGTAAATACATTTAGCTCATCATTGTGTCCAGTAATTTAATCTGTCCCATTGTCAATTTGACAATGATAGATGAGAGGGGAAGAACCACATTTTCCTGGCTTATTGTGGTATTATGAACTGATACATTCAAAATGAAAACCTATAAACTGCAGACAGATAGATAAACAGACAGACAGACAGACAGACAGACAAACAGACAGACAGATAGATAGATAGATAGATAGATAGATAGATAGATAGATAGATAGATAGATAGATAGATAGATAGATAGATAGATAGACAGACAGACAGAAGACTGATAGGATAAGGTAAGGTGTTCTAGGTAATTGCTAGGGCATTGCTAGGCTGTTTTTTATGGTTTCTATACAGTTACTAGAACAACTTTTTAACTGTTATGAAATTGCCTGGCAAGCCTATAGGAACATCTGAAGGGCATGGCAGCACTGTAATAAAAAATACCAGAGCTCATCCACAAGAAGTAATTGGATAAAGTCACTATCACTCCGATTACAGCAGTTATGTAGGCAAGGCCAGGGACAACATACAAAAATATCCACAGTTTCCATGTTCAGATTACTCTTGTAAACAGCTTTTTGGTGCAAAATCAAAACAAAGTGTCGAAAAACATATTGCCATGGTGACAATTAAACAAGACTGGTTATTATATAAGCCCCTACCAGCCTCCTGTACTGGTCACCGACAGCCTTGAGAACATGAGAATGTTGGGATATAAAACAAGACCGACAGGGAGGCTCAAGTTTCTAAGAGCTGCAAGTATTGGATAAGAGCCTAGAGGTTGTTCTGAGTTCTTCCACACTCCAAGAACAAGGAGGCACAAAATGAACACATGCAAGACCCTCATAATTTCAATATTTGACCCTCACTGCTTTGGTGCAAGCAAATTCAGACAAATCATTAAAAAGAAACTGCAAGCAAACACCTTCGGATTTAGCCTAAACATGCATTAGCAACTTTGTATGATTCGTAATGTAATTCTTTCCTGATCCAGCCTGCAGGCTTGCTCACTCTGGGACAGACAGCAAGGCTATTTTTGTCAACTGTGAGCCCATGTAGATTCAGTGAAAGAGTTGACAAAGTGCTGTTGATGACTTGTCATGCACTAAACAGGTGCAGCGGCCATATGATCGATAGTGAGCGGAGCATAAAGCGAAGGGAACATTTACTGTACACACTGAACTCATGACTCAATCCGAACACGCTAAACCAATCCAGATTGGGCATCATGTGGTCTATCATGCAGTGTGAAAATGTGTCATGTTTCATTTATGATAATACGGCCTTGTAGTTGTAAATTAGGGGTGTTGAGAGGGCGAGGGACAGAGACTGAATGTTAATACTGGTGGAAGATAGGAGAGACGGATAATAGATAAAGATAGATGGATGTTGTATGACTCAAGTGTCAAAAATGAGAATCTTTAGTTATTTCCATCCAGCACTTGTTTCAAGTCAATGCTCAATCGTTCCATTTGAATGAATGCTTGGAAGGATAATAAAAGAAATTACTGAACGGCTCCCGGACATGAGCCTTCCCACTCAACAGAGAAAGCCTTATCTCCGGGAATAATCACACAAATTCTTGATTCCTAACATCTTGAGTCTACTTGAGTTCATTCTTTTGCCTGAAATTTGAGAAAATTCATCAAATGGTTCTGCAAAATGTTCTGTAAAATCTTAATTTGATGACCAAATCCGCAAATCAAATCTGCCAAAAACCTTTTTTTTATATCAAATAAATTGCATGCAAATGAACACATAAATAAATAAATAAAAAGAAAATTGCATTAAATGTGACAAAAAAAATCCTGCTAAATGTAAAAAAAATTTTTTTTATATTATTCAGTTTTTACATTTTTACTGTTTATTTCTAGATTATATAATAATAATAATAATAATAACAAGGTAACAAGTGATGACAAACAATTACATTACATAAATTAAAAGCGAAATTAACTAAAAACTAGTTAAGTAAAGAATTATCAAAAATTAAAATAACAATATGGAAAATTTGAATAAACAATTTTTATAGTTCCTTAATTTTATAAAGAAAAATGTAATTTCTTGCATAATGGTTCCTGACAAAAATAAACTGATACAATTAATTAATTAATTAATTAATTAATAATAAATGTGCAATATTAATAAAAAAATAAGCATATTAAACGTTGATGTATTGTGATATCAAGAACTCCACAAAAAGTTTTTTTTAACAATACCAAACTCCTGTATCTTATTCAAGAGAATCACATTCCTTAAAAGCGAAACAAAAATAAATGGAAATAAAAACGCTCAGCTGGTCACGTAGGGACCCCCCTCTTAGAACGACATGCCCCTCAGGGAATGCTTCAATATGTGTAGGGGAGGCCTGTTCACCCAGCAACTGCACTGCTACGACACAGCTGTTAGAAAACCAGTTTTACCACGAGACACAGTGAGAACAGACAGGAATGTCGCGCATTTCAACTGATATTTGGTCAAATTTCTCTGTTTGTATTAACATGGCATTTCACACAATTCACATGTTTTGTCGGCCACAATAGGCAGGATGCTGTCTATGAAACTGGCTGAGCGGGTTTATTCTTTTACAAAATGCAAATGAATGTCTAAAACAACTATGCAAACCATTCCATTGTAAATAAAGTAGCGATGTTTCCACTTTTTACAATTAGAAATAATTTGTGTTCTCCTTTCAACTTTTTCCATTCATGCATGTAATTTTGAAAGCATGAGAGAACATTCTAACCTACTAATACAGTCTCGCTCTCCATTTCTCCCACACACTACAGGCGTAGATTCCTCCCAGCGAACACGTTGTTCCCCAGAGGAATCATATTTTGGGCTTTCAGAAGGGTGTCGTGGGTAGGGATTGCCGGTCCCTAACATTAGCCTTGAGTTTAAAAATAACCTCTCATCACATGAAATGAATAACGGCACTTAGATGTGACGGAGTGTGTGTTCGTGAAGTCAGGCCCCTCTGGGATTATCACACTACTTGGCAAGAGTAAGTGACACCATCACTCTCACCTGGACCCGAGGAAAATCCTGCACCACGGTAAAACGGAAACAAGTTGCTAACAACATGGTGCTGACTAATTTACCAGCTACCAATATTCCAGTTCTCTGCTTTAAACATGCTGCAGCAAATAATATCCCCATAAATTAACCTCATCTATTTATAGTCTAGCAAAAAATAATTTTAGACCAAATTAAATTAATAATAATTAAATTAAAACCTATTATTACGAAGTATTATTTTAAATAAAATAGCATTAAAATAACACAAAACTCTAATCTGAGGTAAAAAAATATATATATATATATTTGAGGTGAAAGAAACAAAAAAATTAATAATAACAAAACCAACGATAGTGCTGCTAACATGTTCAAGTGGAGTGAAAGGTTCTACTGCTGGACTGTATATCGGCTCTCTTGGCGTGACCCTCGGCCAGTCAGTTTAAAGGATTGGACTTAGCTGTTGTATAATATTAATTAGATGATGTTAATGTTGTCATGCATCTGCAAAGATCCTTGGCTTTTCCTTGGAGAGCAATCGTAAACCCGCAATTACATACGTGTTCTAAAAAGCAAAAGGTTGAAGCACTGCTAGGCATGAGGACGTGCACCATCTACAGATGAAAGGCAGACGAAAGCTATTTAGTCACTCAGAATTAACGCATTTGTCACTAAAAATATTCAAATAGCTTAATACAGCTTTCTGTAAGACTAAGAACTACGCATATACACAGGCTGTGAGGAACTTTGAGAGTGTTGAAGACCTGAAGACCTTCCAAAAGATGCAGATATTAGCATGATTGCCGCATGAGTCGTGCCAAAAATCTGACACAGTGTCAATCTGTTGATATGACTCTCATCAAGAATGCAGGGTAAAAAGTGTACACTGGTAAATCACATTTGTACATATATTTTTGTTGCTGTGGAACTCCAAAAAGGTATGATATTGAGGTTGTAAAGAGCAACAACAACAAAACTGAATTGTGCTCTTTTGTGTGTTTTCCTATGCTGTGCACGTGTATGACCAACACCAAAAAGCAAACGTCCTTTGATTAGCTGTAAAAGAAATGTCTATGTTTTTATGTGTAATGGTACAGAAAACGACAGCAGGCTACACTGGAAAAGCAGGTTAATACTGCCATCTAGCGTTCAGAGTTAGAGCTACAAGTTATTCGGTTCACTACATATATTCGGGCGTTGCTTCCGCTTTGGCTATTTACAAAGATATACAGGGCTTAGACAATGAAACAAACGCCTGGTTTTAGACCACAATAATTAATTAGTATGGTGTAGAGCAGGGGTGTACAAACTCGGTCCTGGAGGGCCGGTGTTCTGCAGAGTTTAGATTCAACCCTGCTAAAACACATATACTATGTATGCATGTCTGAAGTACTTGATTAGCTGAATCAGGTGTGTTTAATTAGGGTTGCATCTAAACTCTGCAGGACACTGGTCCTCCAGGACCGAGTTTGGACACCCCTGGTGTAGAGCCTCCTTTTGCTGCCAATACAGCATCAGTTCGTCTTGGGAGTGACAGATACAAGTCCTGCACGGTGGATTTTCGGAAGAATTCTGAGCCATTTTTTGTTTCCTGACTCGCTCCTACAAAACACCCCAAAGTGGTTCAATAATATTTAGATCTGGGGACTGTGCAGGCCATGGGAGATATTCAACTTCACTTTCACGTTTATCACACCGCTCTGTCACCAGTCTTGCTATGTGTATTGGTGCATTATCATCTTGATACACAGCACCGCCTTCAGGATACAATGCTTGAACCATTGGGTGTACATGGACCTCCAGAATGGTTCGGTAGTCCTTGGTAGTGACACTGCCATCTAGTACTAGACCTAGGGAATGATATTGCAGTCGAAACCATCACTGATCCACATCCATGCTTTCACTCTGGGCATGCAACAATCTTCTTTGGCCAGGACATCCCTTTCAGACAGCTTCCTGTTGCATTCACATACTCCTGTTGGATGTAGTTCGTCCTTCTTGGAGGTATGCTGAAATTACCCTGGATACCGTGGCTCCTATACATCACAAAGACTTGCTGTCTGGGTCACAGATGCGCCAAAAAGATGCGCACCAACAATTTGTCCTCTTGCGAACTCTATCTCACCCATAATGTTGTGTGCACTGCAATATTTTAAGCAGAAATGTATTAGTAATCTGTTAATTAAACCTCCACACTCTGCTCTTACTGGTGGAATGTTCAATCAATGAAGATTGGCCACCAGGCTTGTCAAATTTAGCCATGAAACCTCCAACACTAACTTGGCCAGTGTTTCATTTTCATTATCCAACTCCTGTATGTGGATATTTATAAATCAAACCCCCTTAAAACTAACTTTTTTTTTTACTTTGCAATTTTAGACAGTCCTGTCACAGCATAACTGTGTTTTTTCTCAAAACATATATGATCAAAATGACAGTGGTGGAAATTATTTAGCTGTTTTTGAAATAAAGTGGCCGACCCACTTATCTTTCTAAGGCAAATTTCACAGCTAGCATTAAACACGCTTAAATAAACGATATTTTACACTTCTAAACTTGATTTGAGAAGGCATTAATTTAAGTGACATTTGCCTTGATGTATCTTGAATTTACTTCACCTTATCTGCGGGCTCAACTCCACATATACGCGGTTTCTCCTTGGTAAAGTGCGTTATACTAACTTTTGAAAAAGAAAGAAAAGAAGAAAACCATTCGTGCTTACTGAATTTTGTTTGAAAATGCTGTCAAAACAGGTAAATGCTGGTTGGGACATCCCCTCCCTCAAAAGCCTCACGGTCACTGAGTTCAGAAGTAAGTGTGTGTGCGTCCTCTCAGCGCGCGCTCCAAGGCACACTAAAATACCGGAGTGCTCTCCTCCAGACATCACCGAGACTGCCGCAGAGATGCTTGGATGATGCACTCCATCACATACAAAACGTAAACCAGACTATCTGCCACAAACAGACGCTTCGACGACAGTTTTTTTTTTTATCTTTTAAACTATATCCATGGAAACGCACAAGTGAGCTGGGTAAACCCAGGACCTTCTAGAAGTTTTAAAACATCAGTACGCGTTAAACACACCGCAGAAAAGCAGACATGAATGTTTCACACGGACTACTGAACCGGACGATCTCTACAGCGAAGCAGCCTTTGGAAAGCGTTCGGGGATGCTGCAACTTCTCGGTTATCACGAGCGACGGGTTCGGTTCACCGATTCAGGACGAGCGCGATCAGTTCATCATGCGCTTGGTGCAGATCGCGGTTCTCTGCGTGCTGTCGCTGACGGTCATTTTCGGCATCTTTTTCCTCGGGTGCAACCTGCTCATCAAGTCCGAGAGTATGATAAATCTGCTGGTGGAGGACAGAAGACCTTCCAAAGACGCGGATATTATTATGATCGCCGCGTGAGTCGTGCCATAAATCTGACACAAACTGGCAATCTCTCCTGAACGACACCTGTTGGTATGATTCTCGTGCCGATGAACCGTATTTTTGTATATTTCATCATTGGACCAGAACCTGTTAATGTCGCAAACAATGGAGACCGAACAAAGCATTCAACTTTTTTTTAAACCCAGAAATCTTTCAAAACACATCTTCATGAAGACACTTGAAACGACAAGCGAAAGGCAACCGGACAAATTCATTTGAAATTGAGAATTTGTCATTTGTTTTGTATCTTTATTGGATGAATTGATTCATGTGACTCGTTGAAATGATAAAAAAAAAAATCTTAATGTGTTAAAGATTGTATGAACTTGCATGCAAATGGATTAAATGAAATCTAGAACTTTAAAAATACTGTCCAATTTTAGTTGACATTTTAGATTTCATTCTCAGTGAATGCATACATTATTGTATACTTATATCAATAACAAAAATAAGATATATGACTACGCATCCTCTGCAGGCCAGCTGTAAAGGTCCAAGCTGTCTTTAAACGTGAAATACGTTCTACAAATTAAATAAAGAAAAATATAAAAATAAAAGGACAACAAATTAATTTTTAGTTTCTATCACATGGAAGCACGTCAGTTTCTCTTTTTTCTTTTTGGGTATCTTGGCAGCTGCAGTACACACAAATAGGATCAAATTTATTAATCTTCTTTTCATATTTGGTAGAAAAGACCTAATTTTTTATTCTATTAACAGCTCATGTCTTGAAAGCCTAAGACAGATGGTTGATGTTAGCATTTTAAACTGCAACAATATGTTTTTTTTCCACCAACAAGCAGCTAAAAAGCTTAGAATGACCTAAAATATGTCAACTTTTTAATTTGACATTCTGCTGACTCACCAGCTTGCCTTTCCACAAGAGCTTGAGCCCGAGGAGAACAAAACAAGTGGTGCATTTTATTTTAGGACTGTGCTGAATGAATTGTGCAATTGTGAGAATAGTAGCATGGCAAACCATAACATTATGTGACTTAACCTGCACCCCTTAGTTTCTTAATTACGTTAACAAATTATTGTACAAAAGACTGGCCTTATTTTTATTGGCGATCAGCATCTCATATCCATTTTCATAAACCTAAACCTGGGGGTAACATTACAGAGATGTTGCATAATTCCCTAAAAGCAGTTAAATAATACCTTGTTCCCAGTATTATTACACACACTGCTGCTACATCATAAGAACACGGTCAAACCACTCACTGTATAATACATGTGACTTCTGAAAACGTGCCAAGACGTTACTATATTCAGTGCCTTTAAACAGATGGTGCTGAAATACATGCAACGGAGAACAGAGAACCGTAATCCAAATTAGAGATTAAGGCGGCATGCTATATCATTGACCCCAATCCTAGGACATTCAGCTCACCAACCCCCCCAATGCCCCCCACCCCACACACCACACACACACACACATGTAACCAGCCACTGCTGCTTATTTTTTAATTTTTTTTATTTATCATGGCTTTTTATGAAGCTTGCAATGCACTGCTTTACAGATATAGTTTTTTTATACCTTTTTATACCTTACTATAAGTAGTAAGGTTCAGTCTTTTTCAGTCAATTCATATTTTAGTTAAGATCAATCAAATATAATAGCGAAGACATTTTTTTAATGTTACAAAAATGTTTTTTTCTTTACAACTTTCAGTTCTTCAAAGAATCCCTTAAAAATGGATTCAAGCACACAAATATTAAGCAGCTCAAATGTCTTTAACATAACACAAAATCAGCATATTAGTATGATTCAGGATCATGGGACAATGACTGGAGTAATGATGCTTTTTTCATATGTATAAATGAAATTTTATACATATGAAAAAATACAGATTTTTTTTTGCATTTTGCAGTACATACGTGTTTAATATTGCTTATTTGGCTGGTCTAGGATGAATATATTTTTATGTGCAGATATATTTATGCTCATCTGGTGTTTAAATATTTAAAATATTTCCCAGTAAGGAGATAAAAAAAACATTTTTCTTTTTTTCTGCCTGTGCATTAGACTCTATGCATATCTTATTTTTCTCCCTCAGAATATCTTGATGATGGAACTAAAAGGAGAGAATCTTGCTACGGGTTCTCATGAATTTTCCTCAGAGATCCACTGAATGATTGATGCCGTGATTGCTTTATATTTCTTCAGCCCTTCTTTAAAGATAGTGGGAGAGCGAGTGGTAGCATGGATGAAAGGAATGGAAGAAAAGGTCACTCCCGGTGGTAGTGGCTGTCAGACAGCGGTACGGTCCTGAGAAGTGACGTGGCATTACGAACTGACAGAGCTGGAGAAAGGCTATGGAACAGGGGAAATGTCAGAGTAAAAAGAGGGGAAAATCTGAGGCCTCTACAATACATGTTAGCATAAATGTGAAAAGCACAAAAAAGGGTCTAGGTGGGATGCAACCACCTTAACCTGTTATGCAACCAGCCGCTGTATAAAGCTTAAGGAGGCAGAAATAATTTCAGATTTGCACAGTGATTCTTCAGGAAGTCACTCTCTGCTACAACCCGTCACTAAGACTTATACTGACAGTGAAACATAATTATAAGGATGCCCTAAACTACTCTGAGGTGAATGCAAAACCATTCACCATCTATGAAATCTCTTCTTTTAAGATCATATCTGACAGCTTTAACTCCCACAAGTAATCAGTATTTTTATTCATCGTTGACAGATGTTATACAAAATCAAGGGTCCACCGAAAAGCCACGGGGGACACGGCCTAAAAAAGATTCTCTGGAGACTAACTGCGTGACTCGGGGAGTAAAACTTGCTACGTTTAATCACACCATCTCATAGCCTCGGTTACCCTGAACTGACACTCAACACGCAATACACAGAAATCCTTCATTCAGTAGAAAGTTTTTTTTTTGGAGAGACTGAGGCTTAATAAAGTGTTTGCAAAGATTGAGTTTTCACAGTCACACAGCCATTAGCATTGGAGAAAACAACATATATATATATATATATATATATATATATATATATATATATATATATATATATATATATATATATATAGGTTGGTACTCTTTAAAGATCTTTAAATAGGCTTAAATTGAACGACGCTTTAGTATTTCATTAGTCATACTTCCACAGATGCTTTAATAAGTGGCATGAGGCACCATGATGTCCAGACCTTTCTCATCCTTTTTAATGCACCGTGCTAATTCAGTTGCTATTGTTCTCTATCCCTCTGACTGCCTCTCTCTGTTTTGCATGCACAAATGCAAATGCTTTCAAGCGCTCCCTTTCGTCCCATGAGCCTCAGACGTCAGCTCAGCATTTGGGAGTAACAGCTGCAATACCTTTCCATCACAGTCAGGACGGAGTGACCCATCACTCCAGTGGTGTGTGAGGAACAGGAAGTGACAGACTGTTTTTTCCCCCCTTCCCTTCCTTTTTGTTCAGTCCAATGAGTCTAAATGTGATTGACAGCAAAAGGCATTTTAAGCCCTGCCACAGTACTGCAAAGCGCAAATGTTTGTACAGCGCACCAAATATTGCATAACTAGATTTCGATGAGAATTGACAGCTTGAGCTGCCGGCTGCATATTATTACACATTCTATTTTCTGATTAAATGCTTGAGAGTTTTGTGGGTGTCGATATCAAAGTCATATGAGGTAGACATACTGGGAATTTGATTTCTTGCTTTGCATTTGAACAGGGAAAAAAAACTTTGCATTTTTTTGCTTAAAATCTTAACTGCAAAAAAAATGGTCGCAATAAATCTTGGTAAAGTCAGACTTACCATATCACAAATAGCTGATTTTTATCATACCATTTTTATAGTGTTTGACAGTTAAAATGAATCACTAGTTTATAGTGTTTCTATACTTAAACACCACGATTACCTGAAATCGTGAAAGCTGGCATGAAGCGACAATGCTAAAAAAAAAGTCTTAAGGAACGGTGATGTAATCAACCGTGCTGGTTGTCTACCCACTCACTCTGCATGACTGTGCTTCCCATGGGTTTCTGTCAGAAATGTCTTGCTGAACCTTTTCAAACATGCTGTCTCAACCTGCAGCGTGGTGAGCCCTGCTGAGCAGCTCTTTCACACAGTGCTTACACAGATGGTGACCCAGACGGTGCAGAAACCTCAGCCTAAGCTCAGAGTCCTTCGATTATCTCGTTGCGTGCAAATAATACACCTTCACTAGGCATCCTTCACTCCACTTATTTAATTGTTTGGGCTTCAGGAACCTTCACGAATGGAAAAAGCACTTTTTAAAGCAAACATCGAATGCTTTAAGTGCATGACGTTGATTTAAGTACGCTACTGCTATGCGGTTTAGAAAACCTTGTTGAAGTCAAATCAAGGTTTAATGCTGTCTCACCAATAAAGCAAGCGTGAAAAGAAAGTAGAAAGTTGTTAGAATGTCGTAAGAAATACAATACTGTGGGACAGTACTTTTTTTAAAATATCCATTTTGTCCAAATATCAAAGATCTCTTTTTCCCTCTTTATAAACTTTTGACACTGAAGTAACAGCAGGAACAGATTAAACTTGAACCCAATATCAAAAATTGTGGAATGTTCATACTACTATTTTTGCAGTATGTATATTGTGCACATACATATGTACATGTACGCATAAAACAAACTTAAATATGCTTAAACTTAAACATACCACACAGTGCAATGTGATTTAAAGCTTGGGTACCAGTCCTTGCTATTTACTAGTTGCTTATTAGAATGCATATTACTAACAAATTGGTTATTTAATTAGTACTTATAAAGCAAATATTAATGTCATTACCATATTTTAGATCCTTTAATTCACCCCACACCTAATTTTAAATACTTTATGCAAAAAATTAGGGTTTTATGAGTAGGACAAAAGTCATAAAGTCAGTTTAAAGTTAGTTAATAGTGAGAACTTGACCTTAAAACAAAGTGAGAAAGTTAAAAAATAAATGTAAAGAGAGTTTATGAGGGTCAGCTATGACATGAAAAAATAGGTAATCTACAGTAAAACATTAAAATGGCAAGTTGCAATGAAGTCAAAATGAGATACAATTATGGCAATAAGGTTGAATTGAATAAGTAAAAATATTCAGTTGATGAAATGTCAATTAGGATGCAAAAAGATCAAACTAAAACTGAGATATTAAGAGATATTAAGACAAATGACAAAAGTAAAATTGTGACAGTCAATAAGAAGATGAAAGATGAAACGGTTACATTCATAACTAGGACACAAAAAAGTTCAACTTGAGTGATAAGACTAAATCTATGACAAGCTGAAACTCATGTTAAAACCTAAAATTTTTATTACAATCATATGCGAATTACAATTAGAAAAAGTTAAGTCAAATATAAACTGTGGTGGAAATGCTGTTTTTCACTACTACAATAAACAGTAATAATATTGTTCGAGTAAACCGCAACCAGACATTGATGTTAGGAGCTCTGTGATGTAAGAGTAAAATGCTGGCAGAACAGAAAGACACAGCACAGGCTGCTAGAATAGCTCTTTGGGGGAAAATTAATTGAAGGACAGAATATATTTGCACCTCATGAATAGTATACAGCAATTCAGAGAAAGGGCAGAGAATGACACTCACACAATAACAACACCATTTCCTGCACCAAAAGATGCTTTCAATTTCATTTAAGTATAGCCTATTAACGGGCACATTAAAATCTAGATGACTGAGACAAACATGCTTGTTGTGTTATTCTATGTTGCTTTATTTCCCTTTCAGCACAGCCGATGGATACAAGTGACCCATTTCTAGTCAGAGCCACAAGTAATGTCCCATTCTACAAACCAATGTAGCTAATGAAGAACTGACACGCTTGTGTCAAAACATAAAAACACCGAGTGAGAGAAAGCATGCGAGAAGCTACGGTATGACGCTGGCTAATTTCAGCATCTGTTGGAGGGGGGAAAAAACACATGCAAATGAGGGTGTCTTTATTGTCAGTCACGTTGCAGCATGTCTTGTGTGTAATCTAGGATTTATCTCTGCATTTAGATCTGGTTTAGTTATGGCTTAAGATTAAAGAATTGAGGAGCGGGGCAATATTCTATCCCTTATTAATGAGCTATGGGGAAAAAAATGCTGTGGTCTCATGAGGTTCTCATTTTTAGCATTTCCCAAATACCATTCATGAAGCTATATTAAATAAAAGCTTAAAATAGTAAGAGGAATGCATGGATCAAGAATTGTATTTAGGGTCTTTATCCAATGCAACATCCATTATATTTAAGTTCAGTACAGTTCTAAAGCAATAGATGAGATTAGTATAGATAGATAGATGTGTTTATTCAGCAGAGACGCACTCGCTGTAATTAAAATCAACAGTAAATAATTATATTGTTATGAACAAAGATGCTAGGAACTTTGTAATAAGTTAAATAATGCAGTACAAATTAAGACTGAAAATAAATGTTATATGTGCACAAAGTTATTATCAGAATGATCTGCCATCACAGGAATAACTGTACTTCACAAAAAAAAAAAAAAAATTGCGATACAAACAAATGTGAAAGAAACACAAAACTCCAACAGCACATAAATTTGTTCACATGCCCTATGCGCAAAGTTTAAAAATGAAAGTGAGCTTGTAAAGTTCTCCTCGGAGCAACAGTGCACCGAAGGAAGCGCTACACAGCTGTGTTTAACAGGCAGACAGATACAGAGGCGCCAGAGGGAGTGAGCAATCAGCCCTGCCTACGCTAACCCTCCCCTCCTGTCATTTGTGCAAATGTCTGTTGTCAGTGCAGCTGGCAGGGGAGAGCTGGTGTGGCCAGCTGTCTTTGCGGGTTAAACGAGGCATGGGAGATGAGGAAGATGGGGCAGACCTGTGGCCCTGCCATACTAACTCACGCTCCATTCATATTGACACGAGTTACACTAGCCCATCGTCTCTGTGACTGAATGCAAATCACTGTAACGGAAAAGAGGACAGAACGTTCACACACTAATTAAAAATGCTCAAAGCACTCTGTGCGAGAACATGATGATCTCATAACTTAAAATGAACCTGCAATACAAGAACGGTGGCAATTAAACCATCAAATCTACGCAAAAAAATATTTCAAAGATGCATTAAATGCTAGTTATTTAAAAACACTTAATGGATCAATACATTCATTTTGAAAAAGTCACTATCACCCAAACTGTTGTTTCCAAAACCTTAAGTCAATTGCATTTAAAAGGTAAAATGTATCGAACTCCTAAGATAAGATTTAAATATGTTCTTTGTTGCTGTATGGTTAAAAAAAAGAAAAGCCCACACAACTGAGGTTTGCATTTAAAGAAACCTTTAATAATCATACATCAGGTTAACACTTTCATAAAACAAATGTTCAAAGCAAATAGCCCAGAGAGATAGGCACTGATGGTTTCTGCTTGTAATATGACATTATTTGCTTTAATAAGGAGCCTCTCTACACATAGCATACCACGCAGTTAGACAGTTATAGACAGCGTATTGTATAGGAAACTTCACAACACTGTAAAATTAAAAAATATAAAAATATAAAGTACACTTTAAACAAAGTTAGGCTAGAAGTCACGCAGGGATCAAAAGTATTAAATAAGTAAGACTAGCCAGTGAAGTCCATCCAGTGGTGGCATCCTTGGTTTAAAAAAAAAAAAAAAAAAAGAATTATGAGAATGATGAAAATGTACACACACACACACACACACACACACACACACACACAGCCAGGGGCAAGTTGCATAGACTGCTTGGACTAATTTTAAGCTGCAAGTCATCTATTTTCCCCTCTTCAAGACAGGTCATACTTACAAAAAGCAGTGATATTAAAAATAAACAAAGAACTAAAAATAGACTGGACTGAGAATCTGAAAAGATTAACTACTACAAAAAGTTTACTACTGGCTTGTGAAACTACTACTTAAGACGGTCTTAACATGGTGGCTGATTATGCAACTTAAAATGCTCCTGAACATGTCACAGGACTGCTTGAATGAGCTAATGGTGCTGCTGCCATCTACAGGCGCATTCATAACACCCACAGATAAAAGAGCAGAGCTCTAAATAAGCTAAAAGCCCTGGTTAAATGAATGTCAGAGTACTTACAGAGTTTCCATGGAAGAGTCCGTGGTGCCCGAAGTCCATCAGATAAACTGTTAGTGGTAGACGGCTCTGGCCTAACACATGAATGCAGATGCACATTAATAATGATGATAATATTAAACAACAACTCGTTGCTTCGTTTGAATAGAGTCACTATGTCAGAAAACAGGCATGCAGGTATAACGAAGAACACCCCAGTGAGTTAACTTAAGGAAAAAGATGGACTCACTTGTTTTGGGCAAGCTGATTGTTGGATTCACCCCAGACAAACATAGCAGCATTATCATCAGTTTCTGAAATCACAGTCCCAAAAGACAATGCAGAAAGAGGTGATTTATTCATTTAAGCAGATACAGTATGCAGAAACTATACATTAAACAAGACAAAGTGGCAACGCCACCATAAATATACAGAAGCAGCCTAGAATCTGAAAAGCATGGCATATATTCAACAGGTCACAGACCTGTTTCCCAGTCCTCATTGGGTGAAGGATTTGTCCAGTTGTTAACAGGCACCTGGAACTTCTCTAGCAACTCTACATTTCCTTTATAAATAAATACAAACTTTATATATATATATATATATATATATATATATATATATATATATATATATATATATATATATATATATATATATATATATATCCAAATGAAACTTCACTGTACTACATGAAAGTACAGTGAAATTAAGGATCACAGCACGTGTTAAAATATGCAATGCCAACCATCTTCAGCATTTAACATCCTCTTGTCTTCACAGTTTGCAATGTGATGAGACAACTCATGCTTGGGAATCAAGTGCCTGGCATTGAAGGGGCAGGTCTTCAGTTCACTGGCCAGTTTGGGGTGGTTCTGAAACAGATGGGAGTGGACAGATAAAGTTCTCATTACAACAATGGCAAGAACACAGCGTTTTTTTTTTGTTTTTTTGCCATAACCCACCTTCCTGCACTTGAGAACATGAAAAGGGAAGCGAGAGGCCCTGATCTGGTGGTTTTTGTCATAAGGGCATTGTACAATCCTGTTGGGGTCAATGGCATCATCGGCGTCTTCATAAGCTGTGGAGACGAGAGAGGTCCTCGTAAAACTCTCGCAACGCGTTTTCTATTGCACTGCGCTGCTTTTCTACGCTAGACAGACATGTTTTAAAATCGTGCAGCTACATTACCGGTCTCTTCTTTCCAGCCTTGCTGCTGATGTTCAGAGTTTATTCCAGACGGACCAACACTACTCCCGAATCTTATAGCGGCCATGCTTGCTTCCTTCTGGAGGTCTGGTTAGTTTGCTCAGCCTTGAGTGCCCCGGTGGCTTTGAAAAAAATCGGCCAGTTTAAAAACAAAACAAACGTTTAAACTTTTAAAAACACACTGATTAGCAGAAAAGAGACCGTTTTAGAACGGAGGACGCAGAACGCCAAAAGTCAAGGACGTTCGATTCAAAACATTTGAACATTTCTTTAAAGAGCACAACTTGAAGTACTTTCTAATTTCTTACAGTGGGATTCTCTTATTAGAACACTCACAACTTTTTTCTTTTGTAGTCGTGAGATACGGCGCGTGCTCTCCTCCCCTTCGACTTCAATCCACTGTGATCGTCAATCAATCGCCGTGACTATGAAATACCACGTGATGCACTATTTAAAAACTTTAATTCGTTTCGTCATTATTGCATCATAATTATATACCACGGTCAACACGTTTCCAGATACAGACAGAAAACAAACAAAAACTAGCTAAACTGCTTTGTATCGAATAAAATAAAACAATCAAATGAAATTAGAATAAATACTTAACAATGCCTTTAACAGCCTATTCTATTATACATTCTTTATACAGTCTATTCTTAACATGAGGGATCATTAATCTATAATTTATATATGTATATATATACTTTTTTATTTGCAGAAGGCTTGTTTTTTAAAAGAAGGCTCCTATAGCAGAAATACTACGGTTTCCACCTACACGAAATATTTGGTGCGCATTGGTTATGATACTTGCGGTTATTAAAGCAGCCAATCACAACGCCCCGCCCGCATTCCATTCCCTGAAGACACGCCCATGTAGAGCTGTTAGCCGTTCAATCCAAGATGGCGCTGTCCTGTGGAGGGGTATGCCGCGGGGCTTCATTGATCTTACTGTTCGGAAAACGACCTGTCGGGGTCAAAGCAAGTCTCTGTACATCTAGACTAGCTCCCACAAAACACAGGTACTATTGATAACAAATTCAGAATGATCGATAATTTGTCGGCGGTGGCTGTTCATACCATACACCTATGTGTTTTTGCATGTAGACCCTGATACTGGTGACTGTTTCATCATAAATTATACAAATGGGGCCAAGAGAAACATTTCTCATTGTCTATCATCCTTTCGGTTGTTGGCCAGAGAAAAACTGCATTGGTTTTATCAGGAAATACAGTACATGCCCTGCCCTGTGACATCACAAATGTTTGTTTGTTAGTTAATTTGTCTTCTGTCTGTCTGTGCAGTAGTTTGTGGTTTGTTAGGCACTACTCTCCTTCACAAGCCAGGCATGGGATTGGTCGAAGCGTCGTGTCCAGTCTGAAATGGGCAAACGAGAGATATGAGAGATTCCTGCAACGTCGTTTTCCACGATTTTACGTTCTCTACCAAACTTTTATGAAAGGTCTGAGTGAATTAGTCGCCTTAAAATTCCTACAGATTTTTTATATCCTCAAACCTGGCAAATATGTTATGATATAGGTTTTATGATTTTCTATAAAGGTTTCCGGCTCCTGTTTCAAGATGGTAAAGAAGTAGGAAGAATCACAGCCCGCATGCTCAGTGAAAGAATAGAGCACCAGAATTTGCCTTACCGTGATATGGAGAAAATCAGACAGGTGGGTCAAAGAACCGAAGCAGACATTCACGGCAATATAATATAAGTTGTATTAAATTGTTAGTATTTTTGTGTTTTGTTTTCAGGTACGCAGGGACTTAATCAAAGCCATTCCACTTGTCATCTTATCAGTACCTCCTTTTGCCAACTATGTGGTCTTCATCCTTATGTGAGTATTTAGCATCTTACTCTGTTGATTATTCAGGGGTTTGGGGGCTTTTAAGAAATTAAGTTTTTTTGCATTTTTGAAAGTGCTTGAATTTAGCATTTTGTCTCCCTTGTGTGTTGTCCTTTTATTAAATGATCCAATTATATTTCCATCCCCAGGGATGTGATTTTCCATATTTATAGAACATGAATTGTCAATCTGAGGGGAAAACTGAAGAATTTTATAATAATAATAATTATTATTGTAGTATAGCTAAGTATTATTAAAATAATGTGTAAATAATACATAGTTATATTACAATATTTTGCCTATTGTATTGTTAAAATGTAAATAAAAATATTTAAAATAAACTATCTACATTTTAACTATTTTTTTTATTTACATTTTTTTATTTTGCAGTATAGTAGTATTATTGTAATTTTTATATTTGTATGATTTCATTTGTTTAATACTTTTAATAATAGTTAACACTAGTGAACAATATTGAGTAATGATAAATTTATTGTTGTTCTTAAATATTATTTTATGGTTCCATAGTATTGTCACAGTAATATTTCTTTATTAATTAAAATTTCCACAATTTCATACTTATGTTCTCAGGTTTTTATTATACAGCATAATTTGTCTGCAAAAGTAATTTATTTCTTTGAGTAAATGTAAATAAAACATATTTAGAATTTTAAAAAGTTTATTATTATTATTATTATTATTCATAATAATAAATGGGGTAAGGGGTGTTTTCCTTTTTCTTGTGCTTAGCTGATTACATGTCTGCATCATCCACTAGGTACCTCTACCCTCGCCAGCTTCTGATCCGGCACTTCTGGACTCCACAGCAGCTGGTAGAGTTTCAGAGGGTGTATCATACCCAGAGAGCCCAGCACCACTGGGCTATAGTCAAAGGGATGGAAAACACGTCAACATTGGTCCAAGACAGCCGACTCAAGAGCCGCCTTTCAGAGCTCTGCAGTAAGGTAGCCTGAGCTAATTCATTATTTTAAATGTGTGTAAAATCATAGCCTTTGTCAGTTATTTTACCAGATTTTGACTTTTTAAATTCTAAATGTGTGTCTGCAGGTCAAAAGTGGAGTCCATCCTGTGGTGTCTGATGTCCATGCAGTGAGAACTTTGTTTTCTGGACCTCCTTTGGGTATTAACAGAATGTATGCAGATCAGAAGGTAGGCTCTAAATAATGGGCTAGTTTAACAATGAACTTCGCTTCAAATGTAATTGGTCTTAATCTTGTTTAAAATCTGTTTGCAGAGACACCTCTGTTCTTTGCTCTTTCTGACGCCCCGCCTCCCGGGCTTCTGGATTGGTCGACGCTTGAACAACCACGCCTTAGAACTCATGCAGCTTGACCGTGCCATTGTTCGATTAGGATTGCATCAGTTGAACGACACAGAGCTCAGAGAGGTCAGAGGTTGCTCCTTATTTTGCCTGTAACATTCTGTTAGCAGCCTTTTATTTTGTGTTGGTTTTTTTAAGAATATTTTTACTTCACATCTGCTAGGCATGTTATGTGAGAGGGCTGAATCCAGGCTGCCTGAGTCCAGGACAGTGCCGGGAATGGCTCACACAGTGGTTGCAGTTCTCAACACACCTCAAAGGTATACAAACCTTTAGATCAAGGCTATGTTCAGGCTAACATGGTAGCATGCTACTTTTATGGTGCATGCATGCATGCCAGGTCATAATTACTAGATAAAAACCTTCTTCTCTGAACCATTCTCATATTTAGAGCAAAAGTTATTGTTTGTAATGGTAATTTGTAAGTGAAAAAATAACAAAACATGTAACAGCTGTTATTTAAATGTAAAAGTTTAATTTGCATGATATTATTTTCCCAACCCTGATTTTGATAAATTATTGAATTGTAATACTGTCACCAAAAAAAAGGTGAAATAAGATTTTTTTAACTATCGGTTCTAGAAATGTATGCAAATAAGTACACACTGTTATTAGTACACTGCTGTAGACTATATGAAATGTCTAGCGTACAACTAAGTGCACTGCCCAGAATATTGTATCCCACAATGCAGTGCTGTGTCATGAATTAACCAAAAGTAATTGCTTTTTAAAACTTAACTTTTTTTTTTACCCAAATTTAAACACTATATAAAAACATGACACAACTCTGCAGCATATTAATATAATTATTACAGTCTTACTGTTTTGTAGTGTGAACTCATAGATGTATTTTTATTTTTTTTTAAATATCCTCAATGTTTCTTAATTGGTCAACAGGGTTTGCATGAAATGGCATGAACAAATAGCACAGAAGAAACCACTGTTGTGCATTTGAAACTGACTTAACGGTTACGGTGTTGCACATTCATTGTGGTATTCCCTTTCCTTCCCGTTTGACCAGAGTCTGAGACCTCCCTCTATCTTCACTGTATGGTACTGCTAACTGTAAACTTCCCTAAACACCCACGTCACTGACCTCTGGAGGAAGTAGATGACTTCTCTTCTCAACGCCCACCACACCCAAAGGCAAAACACGACGGGAATTAAAAGGGGCTGTCATGATTTAAATGTGTTTCTTGTTTTTTCCTATATAGACAGGGTGTCTAACTAATGATGTACATTTACACTGGGTTCTACTTTCTAACCATATCTGAGACAAAAAGCACACTGAACATATACCAAATGCATCCATTTGGAATTAAACCTCATTGGTCTTGTACTGAAACATTTTCATTCAGAATATTTATTGTACCATCAACAGTTGTTCATGCAGTTATTTGTCAGTAGCATTTTGTACCTTTGTTTAAAACCTGCACTGACAAGTATCACATTCATTTTTTTATTTTCTCTCAGATTGTTTTACTATAGATATCCATTTTTTTATGTTTCAAATCTGATGTCAAAACTTAAGAGGTTTACAGTTCTTTATAAAAATGAAGTGTATTCCTTAATGTTATTAAGCTATGTTTATAATGCAGCATATACTTATTTTAATTACATTTATTTATAAGTTCTAAAGAAACAATATTGCACCTTGTTCCTGTCTTATCCAATAAGTTGTTTGCTGTAAGCTCTGGGCTGTTTGGTCATAGCATTTATGTTATGCTACATGAGTCTTGTCAAGTTCTGAAAACTTGCTCTTACTATTCAGCCTTTTAGCTGGTGCCTTTTACTTAAGAACACAGATATAAATGAGGTGCATTCAAGCTGTTCTTTCTATATGTTGCCAAATGAGTTGCATTATTTTGTTTTTATATAAAAAGGCAATGCTGTTTGGTTTGGTGTTAAAGTACATATTCAATGGAATATGAAAAGATTGCAACTTCTATTAAACAAATTCAAATTTTACGGTCTCTGTTTGCATCCCTCATCAAGACAGCAGTGATTCACCAACACCACAGTAGTAAGCTGAAATAACTAATATTTAAGTTCTTTGTATTTAAGACAAGAACAAGCTTGTTTAGAACATTTTATTTATTCTTTTTTTGACACAAATGGTTCTATAAATGTATCAAATTTGGCATATCAGTAATTGTTTGTCCTGTAACCCAAAGGAATGTCACTGCAGTAAAGATTAAGTTTAAAATAATGTCTAAAGTATAAATCAGAGACTTAACAGGAGACCAATCTACTGGATTAGTCACAGAAGCACAGACGTCATAGATATTTCATTCTCAAAGAAAATGAGTACTGTCAACTTACACAGCAAGGGGGAAAATAATTGGCATTTATATAATAGTTTTAAAAACACCTGAAAGCCTCTAAGAGCTTTAGGTGATGTGATGTGCTGCTATGGATGAAGCGTCGTCACTAGATGTGATCACATGACCTCATAGCCGCTGCGGATGGCTCGCATCAGAATGCAGGACAACACAACGCCCGTGATCTACAAAAAAAAAAACAAATTGTATTGGTTAATGTATGAAGAAGGAGAGTTTGAATTGATGTGCATATAATAAGAAAACCAATCTCGCAGGTTTTACCTGCACAAATGCAATGACCAGAGCTGCCACAGCGATCCACAGGATGTTTTGCTTTAGAAATGTTTCCACAATTGGCTGACATCCCTGTGTTAAACAAACACAATATCAAAACCTAAGTGTGTATAGTGCAGCCCACATATTCTGTCCAATAAATTTAAACAGACTATATGTGATTTTTAGCTGTGAGGGCATTCTTTGTAAAAATGCCAAGTTACAGAAGAGACTGCACTTTCAGAAAAAAAAAGGAGTCTTACCTCTGTGTAGATTTTGTTGGCATCGTGGATAGCTTGATTACCACAATTCACGGTGATATTTTTACAGCAGGTGTCTGGGACTGAATTGCGAGGGAAGAATTTCAACCAGTCATCAGAGGAGTTTCCTCCACAGCACTTGAACTAAAAGAAATACATTACAAATTCATATTTAACGGGTCTTATTGTAATATATTAGTGCTGTCAAATGAATAATCAAGATTAATTACATTCAAAATAAAAGTTTTTGTTTACATATGTGTACTGTGTACATTTATGCATATATAAATACATTCAGTATATATATATATATATATATATATATATATATATATATTTATATTATATATATATATTTTGTTTATATAATTTATGCATGTATATAATAGAAAAACTGATCAAATTTTACTTATATATATATATGTTTATATATATATATATATATATATATATATATATATATATATATATATATATATATATAAAAATTTGATTATTTGCACTGTGCATAAATAATGAATTTCAAAGTGGTGTACTGAACACTTTTAACACTTGTAAAAATATAATGCAGAATATATACTATCTAAAAACATAAAACTGTCATTCAAGAACAACTAACATAAAAAAATAACATACAAAAGCATAGCTGATCAATGTACACAACCAAAGACCTATCTGTTGATTTGCCGCATTGAAAAATTGCACGCTCACGAATCCTCTCATAATAACACACAAAGATTCATTGTGCTTACATTCATAGTGTTAACAGAGCTTTAAGAGATCTCAGTGAACTGAGATGTCAGTTGGTCTGATTCTGCCATGCCAAACAATGCGCACAGCAGCCCACGCTTGCTTTTCTGTTAAAAATAACAGTGCATACCAATGCTTAGCCTAAATAATTTTATCGGGAGTGTTCATGTGAATGTTGCAGCAGTCTTTAGGCCCACCCCAAATGCTCTCAGTGGATTGAGCATTTGGGTCGTCTCATTGTAGACGCTGATCAACATCCCACCCCTCCTGTGACCCATGGTTTGTCTGTGTAAGTATTCAAAAACAGTGAGCAGTGGAGTTTCAAAATAATATTAATAATAAAAAGTGTGTTAATGCGTATGTTAATATAACATAAAAAGGACATTTCAGGTAAATTTATCCACACAACAGCACAAGAGGAAGCAGGATGTCAGTTTAGTGTCAACAGATGGCACTGAACAAACAAAATAGGAGAACCTCTTAAGAAACAATCATATCATCGAATCAGCATCACATGCCTTGTTTGGACAAGCAAAACATCCAAAATGTAAGCGGTATGGGTTTACTAACATTTTTCTGTATGGTGTCAATAGCTTCACGGTTTTCCGTTTCGTTGTATCCTGCGATCATGGTGTCAAAGCCTTTATTCAGCAGATTAGGCAGCTGCAAAGAAAGAGATTATTAGCCAAATGGTACTAGGAAACAGATTTTTAAAAATTAAGTGCCAATGAGAAGAGTGCTTACGTTCCCACGCAAGACATATACAGCAATGGCAGCTCCGATTTCAATGATGATGATGAGGGAGAGAATAACAGCAAACTAGGAGAGAATAAATAAAGGAGAAGTGACTGATAAAAGGTGATAGAATATCATTTCATTTTTAATGATTGTATTGAGAGGTTTTTTTGTAGGCATATTATGAGGCACCATTTCCATTGTAACAGTTTGATTTTCATTTCAGTAAATTATGCAGATACACATGTATTCTTTAATTTTAAGTGTTGCATAAAAATGAATCTGGTTTGACCGGTTCGCCATGTGTTGACCATGTCAACAAAAACATGCTTGCGAAATATAAACAAAACCATCAGCAGAAAGTTAGTGGAAATATAGCCAGATGAAGAGTAATAGTGTAAATGTGTACCAAGTTACATGGACAATATTTATCCACTTAGGACCCTGCGGCCTCATATAAGAGCATTATATTTTAGTAAATTTAAGTTGAAATATTACTTTCTTTTGCTAAACAGGATATTTTATACATATGAGGGACTAAAAGCATGTTTATTACACATTTTGGGAGACATAAATGAATGGGAATGAAATTATTTCAATATTCTACTAAAAATTATATAGAATAAAAGAAGTGTAATAATGGGAGTAGTAATTGGCAAGATCTTGTCAATTACTACTCCCATTATTACACTTCTTTTTTCATTACCTATTGCCCCAAAATTACATTAACATGCAAATTAGATTTAGTTTATGGATACATTGTGAAAACTCATTCATGAACATTTTACACTTCGCAGAAAGAAAAATGGCATATTGAATTATTCTTTTATAAAATAACTGAGAATCACCTTTATATAGAATATAAAAGAAAAAATCTTTAAAAAATAAAATCTACTGTTTTTGCCTATTCATTTTTTTTTTTTTAAAGAAAATAAGACCTGATGTCCTCTACCACAGACATAGAATAATCCTAAAAAGGCTGTATGAAATTTACACTATTTACTTTTTTTTTTTAGCACGCATTGCTATTCTTAAGGTTAACAATTAATCCATACAATTGAATCTACTGAAATAAGAGTGTTTCCAAGCTTGGGCAAAGTATGCTTCCTCTGCAGTTCACACAGACTTGCTACAGACCACCAGAAAGCCCACTTGTAGCAATCTCTAAAACCCAACATAGGAACTTAATATTTCAGTTAGTCAACCACAAGTTAACTTGCATACATTTATAAGTTAACGTTGTGACATTTATTCCCCAGTATAATTAAAATGTTCTGTCTTTTCCCCATATTTTTTCTTATCATTATTATTAGTATTATTTATTGCTCCCGATTATTTCACACACATAATCTATTCATATATATAAATACGTTTTAATAAAATATGTAATAAAATGTTGAAATATTTAAAATAATAATATTTAAAATAAATAATAGATAAAACTACTGCACCAAAAAAAAAAAAAAACATTTATGTAATTGATCATTTTTGTAATATAATGTGGAAAAATAAATAAAGCAATCTAGCAAAAAACAGCTCACTGCTGCATGAGGTCAAATCAGATCAAACTAACAGTTTAAAAGCTAAATGCCTTGATGGATTATATAAAAAGAAATGCAATGTCACATTTGGTGACTAGCACCTTGTTTACAAAAAAACTTTGATCTAATACCTAGCATTAAGAACAAATGGTGCAAACAAATTTTAGCCCCTAGTGCAAACAGCTAAAGCGACCCTACCCATTAAACCATTTTCTTTATCTTAGCAAAACTGTCTGAGCAGTGATCGGTTTACATTTACTGGAATGTCATTACATGCACATTTTTATCCCTACCATGGTGATCATGCACTGATTCTCCTTCCAGGCGCCACAGCAGCCAAAGAATGCGATGAAGAAGATGATGACTCCCACCACTATGAGCACTAGAGGAGCCCCGGCGTATCCATTAAGGAAGGCTGTGGTGTTGATAGAAACTTTTGCCAATACGCCCAGAACTATTAAGGCCAAGCCACACACCTAGGGATAAGAGACGGAGAGAGGAAGAGTAAAAAAACGGTGACTTTAAAAGACTCTTTTGTAATAATTTAGCTATTCCTCATTATGTAGTTAAACTGACATTAAACTGAAAATAACTTACATTAACAAACTTAAAGTGC
The DNA here is from genome assembly GCF_018831695.1 of Puntigrus tetrazona. Lineage (NCBI taxonomy): Eukaryota > Metazoa > Chordata > Actinopteri > Cypriniformes > Cyprinidae > Puntigrus > Puntigrus tetrazona. The sequence continues at coordinate 10,112,535 of NC_056721.1, read as the reverse complement.
CTTATTTAGAATCATAAAAACTAAAACAGAATAACGACAATGATAGAGAGACCCCAAAAAAGGAACTGAAACATCAAGACAGACTCCACAAGTCATGGGTTAGCAATCTTAAATTACCTGAAAGATTCAAAATAAAATAATTAACATCACTCAGTATTCAAATGTATAATTGCACTGTAATATTAACAATAAAGTGTTGTTTTCTGCTAAAAGATGTTAATAAAAGAAATGGTACCATAACCTATTTCACTGTTTTGTTCCCTAACACTGATCGTGACTTTAAGAGGTTAGTGTTATAAAAGAGAAAAATAAAAAAGGAGTTGTTGCTAGGTGTGGGTAAGTTATTAGACCTATTAGTGTCTTTGCAAATTTCACTACAGTAATTTGCCATTGGCGATGGCTTGAAATATATTCACTTATCATGCTATGTAAAGTTTGTCAGCAATCATGAAATTAGTTACGCGCCATCATTATCACACAGATAAAGTACTGTGTAAATGTCTCTTAAAAAAGTAGGACTGATCAGCACAGCTGAGCAAAGTGTAAAGGATGTTTAGTAATATATGTCGGCTGTACAAATGGAGGGTGTATGGGCGTCTCGCAGCGAGTCAACAACCCAGATCAACTTTTATGACTATACTGATCCGGCTAACATACAAAGCAACACCCGTGTAAATATTTGAGGGTAATGAGTAGCAGCAGGTGCCTGAACAAAACTGACAAAGAGAAAACAACAGGAGGATGAATCCTGCTGAATGAAATAGAGATATACACTGAAATTGGCACTAGTGTCTATTATTACATAAAGAAACACATGTTTCCCAAATAAGGAGTGGTGTTTAATTGTCTATTATCATTCCATATTCCGGTTGTCCTTTGCTTTTTTGATAAGACGCATGAACATTGATACTCATATGGGGAAAGTCACATGATGCAGTCACAAATAGGAAGTTCAATCATATGACTGAAAATTTACTTTTAAATATCTCATACTTTCCAAGAGAAATCATACAAAAGCTCCACAGAGCAGTTTTTTTTCCCCAGATTCAAAATGAGTGGATGCCTGGTTGGTATGAAGAAATGAACCAAACGAAAAAAAAAACAAATAATCTAAAATTAACAGAAACTTTTTTAATTTCTTTTTTTTTTTTTCATTTTTCAGATTTAATAATCATAACACATCAGTTGCCTTTTTTTCTGCTTTAAAACATTACAGATAAAAAGTTCCATGTGATATAATAGAGATGACAATGTAATTTCCCTGGGAAAGTTACATTAGTTCCACACATTTACTGAACTCTACTCAATTCTCATTTATTTTGATGTTCAGTGAATACCCTAACTAATTTTCTATTTCTTGTGTGACAGTTCATTTATTTAAATTATAATTACAATCCCCATTAGTTTCTGAGTGAACCGTTCAATCAATGGGGGTACACTAGAATAAACAAAAAAAATTAAACAAAACTCAAAAACAAAAAGTGAGGTGAATCCCAGAAATTGCTTAAAATGGCCAGTGCAATCGCAGCATCAAAACAGATACCTAAATAATTATATAAATAATCGTGTTCAAAAGTACCTCGGGAAAATAATATAACAAGTTTCTGTGTGCTTGTCTGACAGGAAGCATAGATGATATAGGTGTTAAAATGAGATTGTGGCCTTGTGTACATCAGAGTATGTGTGAACTAAAAACAAGCTGTCGACTCGTACAAGCACATTAGCAAATACGTTGTCAATTTAAAGGATAAAGTGCTGTTTAAAGTTCAACATGCAAGAATGTTTTTTTTTTCTTTCAGAAAACATACCACTAAAAGCTCAGGTTACGCTTTAAACAGAGTTTGGGTGTGCACATTTAAACCAGGGAATGCTTAAACGCCAAACAATGTCAACCCCAGCAGCACAAGATGAATGCGCGAGAAAGCGGTGCGTTGCGCGATCAAACAAACTTGCTGGAATAAAGTGAGCGCTATTTTCCATGACCTAAAAGGAAGCCTGCATTATCAGCGAGCCGCTGAAGGACGGCCATAAACACTTTAATCTTCAAAGTGTTAGCAACAAAAATCACACATCTGCATTAAGCACGCTTTCATTTTATGCCTTCAAAATGGCTATGTCTTTCTGCGAGTTAGGATGGCGAGCGAGTTCACCACAACATTCTCATTAGCTTTTAGGCATGTAATGCGAAGGTTTGCGCAGTTTCTGAGTAAACAAACCCCTGCTTGTGAGTGATTGCTCTTTGAAAGCTTATGTTTGATCTACATACTGCTAACAGCAAATGACCATGTCATCTGACAAAGGCAGGAAACAAGTATTCCTGAATGTTGTGAAAGCTTTTGGCTTTCCACTCTGAGTCACTAGAAAAGGATTTTTTTTTTTTTTTTTTTTTACTCTGGCAAAACTGTGTGTCATGGTTACTATGAACAGAGTGGAAGGAGGTATACCACAAGACTTTGAGAAGTAAAGAAAAACCTGACCATTTTTTTTTTCCTTCCTACGTCAAAGCCACTCGCTAAAGTAAAGTCAAAGTGAAGCAGCATAAATTGTAAAAAAGGGGGGGTTATGAAAGCATTTTGCACGAACATTTCACAATAAAGCCTCCGGATAACATGCAATAAGCTAACAATAAAATGTGTCGGCGGTTATAAAACATGCCCTAGCTAATGCAAAATATGATGCAAGATAATACAGGTATTATTTTGTTACTTACCCAGAAAATGAAATTAAAGAAAAAGAGCAGGTATTTGATACATTTTGCTCCACCTTCTACGGCCATGATGCTGTTCAATTAAATCCTGTGGAAAAATAAAAGGTAAAAATACGTAAACGAAAGTAAACATCCACACCCACCGCCCTTAATATCCGCAAGGTTAAAAATACAGAAATAATGCACAGGTCAGTGTATTGACATGAGCTAGATGAGGCTAATAATTAACTCTATATTACAGAAAACCTCATATCCCTTTCAAGTAACTAAAAGAAACCGTAACAAACGATAAGAAATAAAGAGGAATAAGAATAAAGATGAATAAATAAAGATAAATAAATAAAATTAAAATAAAATTTAAAAAATGTGAAAGATTACACAGTGAAATGAAAAATCAATTGTATAGATGACTATAACATTTAAATAAGGTTATAGATAAATAAATAAATGAATAAATAATCAGATTCTTATATATATATATATATATATATATATATATATATATATATATATATATATATATATATATAAGATGTAAACAAAATGACTATAGTTAAATAATTCGGACCAAAAGGGCTAATATAATAATAGCCCTCATTCTCTTTAACTAGGAAACAGAAGGACATTAATCAAGTAAAAATTAACAATAGAAATGCATGTCTTAAGTAACAAGGAACAAAGTAAAACTGTGAGAAAGGTGAAACAGTTGTTATTACCTCATCTGACTGCAGTCACGAGATTAATAGTCACCAGAGTTAAGTTTTGTCGATTTCTATATACACTGTAGATCTTTACAGTCAAATTGGCTTTAAATTCGACACCTTGCTTAACCGAGTCGCTAAACCAGTTGTAAATAAATAATAAATATGTAAATAAAGTTTGAGCATGACGTCGCTCAACTGTAACTTTTCCCGATAATCCCCGTCCTCGTGTTTTATACAAACTCCTTATCTGTTAAACAAATACTTAAAACTTTAGAAGGCTTCGCGCGATTGTGTTTAAAATCTAACAAAACAAAACAAAACAAAAAAATGCTTAAAAAACAACAACAACACCAAAACGGCTGAAGTTATGAACACTCACTTTTAGGGCCTCGCTCTTTCAGAAAAGACTTGAAATTCAAACTACGACACAAGATGATCGATAGGAAAGAAAGGGAAACAACGCGACTATTCACTGGGTTAACTCAATCACACCAAGCGTGTAATTTCGAGGATTTCCAGTTAGAGCGAATTACTTAAGACAACAAACAACGGGTACGCGGCTCGCCGAGAGCGAAGAGAAAGCGAGGCATTGGCGACAATCTCGAGTTTACTCGGAAATTTTCCGTTAAACGTTACACGTCGCGCGCCCGTCGAGAAAAGAAAAACGTCGGCGGGAGACAAAAACGCTTACCTCTGGTCGAAACGTCAAGTGTGGCGCGCTGGAGGACACCTGTAGAGTGAAAAAACTGGATGCAATATGTCCAAGACAACGGCACACGGATATGAGAAGTCGACTGTGTAAATGTGATCCCTCCTTTAAGGGCACCCCACCCCTCGCTGCAGAAGAGGCTGAGCCTAGTGCAGAAATCCTCGGCGTAAGTTACTCTGACAGTGCTCAGACTTGTTTAAGAAAAAAACTAACCACCGACGTTGAAATCGCGCGAGCAAAACCTTCAAAAACATTAGACGTGTACCTCCTCGATCGAGAGGACAGTAGTTCAAATAGTACATCAGGGTTAAAATGTATCGTCCACAGCAGTACGAGCTTCACCTTGTAAAGGCGCACTCGGTGTTTTCACTAATTAAAAGGGATTTTACACATAGCAGTGAACAACCCTTTTAATTAGGCCATTTATCAGCTGTTTATTCTATATAAAAGGTCGCGCCACCATGCTGACATGTTATTATAAAAAATAAATATGTATGGACCTATATTGTTTTTTTTAAAGCATATTGTATGAATGTATAAGTAAACGCATTTTTACATTATTACGTGTCACTAGCCACTGAGACAAAAAACAGCTGTAGAAAAAAGATGTCTCATAATAAGTTCATACTTTAATTTTGATCTGACGTCACATGATTATTGCATCAGATATATGAGACCTAAGCGGTTCGTATCACTAATGAATTTATCAGAGAGTCATCTTGTTTGCTATACTAATTGCTATTAATGTAAAATCATTTTATTAGTCTTGCAAATATCATTTGACACATTGAAGACGCCGGCAAAGATTATAAATAATTTAGCCTCCTCTGTACCGTTACACCCAGCCTGTTATAATTTTATTGCGATGTGGCCTGCAGTATTAATAGACCACAGGAATTAGTGCAATTTACCAGGATTATTTAAAGGAGGCCGACCTTGAGCGGTCGTGGAAGGATAATTCTAGATTAAATCTTACGAAAAATGTGCATTCTGTAACAAACATAAAAGACGTCTAGATTGTATTATTAGCATTTGCTCTTAATTAAGCTCAGCAGTCATATAGATGACATCTTCAGCAATGATGGAATTTTAATTCCAGGGAAATTCCACTAGGGTTTGCACAATACCCATTTATGATGCTGTTTTTAAACGCAAAGGGGTGATCTCATTTTGTGTTTATGACTAAAAATTGGACGGGTGACATTTGAATGAGCATGCCGTTTATTTAACCCATAACTTAACTTAGTAAAAAATGGAGAACATTACATCAGGATTCATCAGCGAAAGAATGACATGAATGTATTTTCAAAAACAGGTTCTCAGCACTGCATTACTGTAGGTTTTGAACATCCTGTTTTTACTTCCTGTTTATCGTCTAACACTCACCTCACAAAATAGTGCATACGCCAACCAGCGTTCCCTTCACATTTAAGAAAACAATTATTCAGTGCTCACAAAACTGTCTATTATACACATTTCAATATATCAATAATCAGCTGCGAGCCATATTCTGTTTAGGAGTAACGTTTTCTAGCTTTTTCAGTTGGAGTAACATAATTCAATAATGTAAAGCCAAAAGGAAATTAAAGAGAATAACGTAATTTGCAGTGCTGTCAAATGATTAATCATATCTAATCAATGACAAATAATGCATTTGTTATTTTTATATGAATACACACACATACAGTATATATTTTGAAAATTTTACATGTGTATATTTATATTCATATAATTTACGTAGGCCTATGTATTAACATTTAAAATATAAACATGACAGTTTCCATAAATATATACATGTGTTTGTATTTACATATACATTATACATATGCAAACAAAAGCTTTTATATTGGATTGGATTAATCATGTGTGCATCATTTTATCGCATGTTACAGACGCATTCGAATAATTACAGTGAGCATTCAGACATGGGAGGTGGGTGGCAGTGCAGCACACGATACAAAGACTTGATCCGCATATAATAAAAGCACACACAGTGAGCACAGTCTCTGGACGTCTCTGGCACTCTCAAATTCCAAGCGTGGTTAAGGAACCTGAACTTCCCATCTTCTTAAACCTATTTGCCGCAGCAATGGCTATGTAGTTTTTCTGCACAAAAGGAGACGGGTGGAAGAGGATGAAAGAGAAATGAAAACTGAAAGCAAACATTACCTTAAAACGGTGTAAAGAAAGTGGTAAAAACTGTGTGTCCTCTCTGTTTCACCTTCCACATTCGTCTGGCCATATACTTCTTGAGGAGAACCTGCGACTTGAGCACAACATTGCTGTTCTTGGCTTTCTCCGTGATGTTGTTGAGCCATGGGTGTTTGAGACACTGTGTAGCACTCAGACGACCGCTAAATAAAAGACAACTTGGAATATGAAACAAGTTGAACGACTCACTCACGGTCTATTCGAGATGTTTGTTTCCTCAGCAGAACATATTTGGAAAAATGTAGCATTACATCACTTACAATATTTTTATCAGCCGTTTAGACTCATTTTAATGGCATCCAAAACAAAAGGGTTTGTTTACATTATATATTTGTGTGTGCACTATGTACATTTATTATGTATTTATTAATAAACACGCTTATGTATTTAAGAAAAATGTTGTTTATATTTTAAATAAATTTATATAAAAGTAAATACACAAATATTTTCTTAATATATGCTGTGTATATACGCATATACACAGTACACACACGTAAACAGAAACTTTTATTTTGGATGTGATTAATCGTGATCGTTTGACAGCACTAGTAATGATGCATATTCCCAAATCCTTTCTGATGAAGAAATACACTCTTTTACATATCGCAAGGACAAAACTTTAATAAATATTCATTTTTGGGTAAACAACTATTCCTTTAGATGTTTTGTTTTTGTTTTTTTAGATAGCTTATTTATTAAGGTTAACTTTGTATTAGTCTCTTGTCTTGTGCTGATACACTGGGCAACTTTTTTTTAACAATGATGCTTGGGCACATTTCAATTGAGATTTCTATCTGGATAATTAAGTTCAATCTTGGGCCCTGTGTCTCACCTGGTTGAAAGTTTACGGCAACATTTCCTAAAGCTGCCCAGTGTATCATCAGCCTTAATCTTAAATCTTTTTAACAACGTCACCTTCTCTCTCTGATCAGCAGGTTGGACACGAAGTCCCGGGCCTCAGCGGACACATGCTCAAACCCATCCTCGTCAAAGTACCTATAGACATCAAACAGGGGGCGTTGTTTTACAAATTTCACTGTAAACCGTTCTTTAGAGCCGTTTGTTCACTTTCCTAATTTTGAATAGATGTCAATATAAGCCTACCAGTTGCCCATAAGCACATTGTTGAGGGTCTGGCTGTCGTCATCACCCAGAAAAGGAGAGAGGCCACTTAATCTAAAACAACAGAAATCAAATATGATTATTATTGCTTCTCCAGCTCAAGATTTCATCTAACATGAAGCTAACAGGGTTACACAAGTTTCTTTTTTTGTTTTGGAGGAGGCCCAGAACACTTCATAACAACGCTATTGCTTTAATTAGACTAAGCAGTTGACTGAGTGACCCTGGATGCTGTTTTACCGCACTGTTTGATGTTCTTGGATTCACTCCCAGTACATTTACCGGACGTCACAGCTGTTAGCAAATCTTCGTGACCAATTTGTATGAAATCACTTCGAAAAATAACTGAGTCTGTTATCAAGGCCTCCTGATGTTTCTTTTGTAGTGGTACAGCAAATTTTAAATTCAAATAGAGACATTTGTTCAAATTGTTATGTAATTGTTAATTAAAATGTTCTGCTGCGTGTTAATGTGATTTACAGCATGTATGTGACGACTCCCAAAGTCCACATGTCTGTTGGGAAGGAGACAAAATCGAAGTTCACCACCTCTGGGGCTAAAAATTCAGGCGTCCCGAATGAAACTTTGAGCTTCTCTCGTGGTTTATACCTGAAGAAGGACGAGGAGAAAAGTCACTTGAACCATAAAAATAAGCCTTGGCTATATTACTTGAACGCTCAGAGGATTAACGCGTTCAGAAATACGGAGTGGTCACTGGAAAAGTATGTATGGCAAATGTCATGGCAAATGTCATGCCATACATACAGCTGATGACAACACTAATCTGCAATTGAACACATCGCAAATACAATACAATAGTATAAATCCCACCTTCTCGCTAGCCCAAAGTCAATAATTTTCACTTGATGGCCAGAGCGATTAACAAGAAGAATGTTCTCTGGCTGGGGGAAAAAAAAAGTGATAAACTGTTACACATCTGCCTCTGACATTTCGGTTTCCATAAAGGCTTACGCTGTAATCTCAGTGAATCCCTTGAGAAAAGAACAAAATCACTAACCTAAATCTGACAGAACAACACGACTCAATTTTGCTTCGTCTATTACCTTGAGGTCCAGGTGAAGGACATACATCTGGTGCATGTACTGGACACCCTCACAGATCTGTTTCACAAACACCATGGCATCCACCTCAGTCAGCGGACAGCTCTCATCCACGATTCTCTCAAACAACTCCCCTCCTTCCACACTGAATAAAAGGATCTGTCATTTCACGCGCCATGTCGCACGTCTGCCCACTGTGTTTTATTGCTTAATAAGGATCTCGCTACTCACTACTCCAGGATGAGCACAACTTGATTCTTGACTTCAAAGGCTTCAAAAAGTTGAAGGATATTGGGGTGACTGAGCTGGTTCATGACCTGGATCTCATTTAGCGCCATATCCTGCAAAACAACAGGAACAACACCGAGGGAATAATTCCATGCATTTTGTGAGCGCTTTTGTGACAATGAAGATTGGAGAAACGGCTGAGAAATCTGAACATATATAAAAGGAGGAAAATTTGCAGAAATAACTTGGATGCCTAGATTTTTTCAATTTGACTGTTATGACCTAATAATGTCTCTAGATTGTCACAGTACAAATAATTTTGTAGTAATTTTTGTAGTAATTTTGTTTGTCTTAAATAAGCTCTTTTATGGTACTGTTATGTTGGTTAAATTAAACAAATAGTGGTAGGAGCGCAATAGTTTGAGAGCAACATGAAACCAGAGCTGGGCAGTTACAAAATGCATCAATGTTTGTTTATTAATGCACAGATTCCTAACGTTTTTGCAAGCCGAACATATTTGACTTGAGATATTTGCTTGAAGGTTAATAAGTATAATAATAATAATTTACTTAGAAGTTAATATTTTATTATAATTTAAAAAAACATTTGCATGTTTTCTGTTCAGTGTTGTTTGCAGGAATTTTTATTTCCAGTGTTCAAGTATTAAAAAAAAAAAACCCACTCACAAACCCCCTGTAGTTCTTACACTCAATTTCATTTTTAAAACATTTTATGATGTTGATGGAATATATTTTCTTTCTCTTTTTTTAATCAATATGGCACATCTAATTGTACATTTAAAATAAGTTAAAAAGTCATGAAAAAGAAGCTATAAAGTAGTAAGAATACATTAATATTAATTAACCTAGATTATATTACTAATATTAACTTAGTAATATTCATCATGCAGACACTAATGTTATGGCACTTCAGTTCAAAGCGTTCCATTAAGATGCTTTCAGTTACATTTTTAAAGTATTAAACGTATAAACAGATCTGGTCTACTTACTCTTTCTCTGGCATTTCTTGTGTTGATGATTTTAGCAGCGAGCCTCATCCCTGTCTTAGTCTCCGTACATTTGTGCACTTTGCCAAAACGACCACTGATGATGCAGATATTAAATACGGTGGTAAAAAAAAAAAAGTCAAAGGTGCTAAATAATTGAACATGGTGAATAATTTAAGTAAATGCTAACAGTCACAGTAAGCAGAAATGATCATCTCACCCTCCCAGCACTTCTCTGGTGTGGATGCTGAAGGTATCACTGGGTGGAGGGTTAGACTTCAACGACACAAACCGGTGAGTAAACGGGGCAGGCTGAGGTGAAACATCATCTGAAAACATCCAGAAAGACACTGTTTTTGATACAACAGTTTGTCTAAATCAGTGGGAATCTCGGGCCAGCCATCACTATGAGATGTTAATGGGGTTGATATCTGATCTATAATGCTCTTCATGTTGGTTTGGAGCGGGAACAGCTGCAGGAGAGTGGATGACAATAATGTGCCAGGGACAAAGGGTTATCATAGTCTAGATACTTCAGATTTCTAAGGTCAGGCTATACTAGAGGCCTCCTGTCACCTATTTAACCTTTGAAACAAATTCACACGAGCACAGTTCAGTCATTAGGTGGTTATTTTACTCTCTCCTGGAAAAAAGAAATACTGACACTGTTAATTATACATATCCTTGAACTTAATTTCCTTTCAATTTATTTACATTTTTTATGTTATCAAAACAAAACAAAAAATACAGTTTACTTGCCTATTATTTTAAAACAGGTTTTGGGAGGGTTATGGCTCTTCAACTGTGCTGAAGTCTTGTCTGTAGCTGGAGTTATTTTTATCTGTATTTCACCTGAAATGTGGTTTGCCCCCCCGAAAGCTGCTGTTGTTTTCTTAGACAGAGGTGCTGATGCCGTGTGGACCTGTAATCTAATAATTCATAAAAATATACAGTACTTTATACACTATAGTGCATACAGGTCGCATTTATTTAATCAAAAACAAAACCGTAATATTTTATAAATAAATCAACCACTGCCTTTTAAATACAGCACATTTTAAATCGAGTGACAAGCAATGCATTAATTTACCTCTGTAGGGAATTAGGGCAACTGTGCACTTGTCTAAGCGCGAAAGCCTCTTTTGTAGCTGTAGTAACATTCAGGCCCATTGTTTTTTGAGGTTTGTGGCTTGCTGGGAACAATGTTGTATCTTGTGATGTAGGTTTATTTAATGATGATTTTCCAAAACTCTGCGCAGTTGCTACAGGAAGACTGGTTTTGGGTAACTTTTGGATTTTATCTGTAGGGACCTTGGGAGTATTGTTGTGTACCAGTGAAGCTGTACATTGAGGCATTGTTGGAGCCATCGGTCCAGTTGTTTTCAGTATGGTTTGATTCGGTAGGGTAACATTCACTGCTTCAGTGTGCTTTGGTCCGATTGTGTCGGGCAAAACCACATTCTTTGCTTTGGTGTTTGGCGGTGACACCTTCCTGTTGTCCTGGGTTTCCGTCTTTGGAGACATTTGGGTCACCAGTGATGCAGTCATGATGGGTTTTGGGACATTATTCTGGTTTGGTGGCATGTTCTTATTTTCAACCTTATTCATTTTCTGTGTTTGATGACAAGATGCTTCGGATTTTGTAGTTACGGTGGATGTTTCTTTTTCTCCCTTTATTTGCAGTTTAGCTTCCTGTTGAACTTTGACAGAATCTTTTTTAGCTTGATGGTCCTCTCTTATCGAACCATTGTTTTCATTGATTTTTAACAAAATACCTGCACAAACAGAAAGAATGTACAGCTTTATTACAATAGTAATATATACATATATATATATATACACACTCACACACACTACATATATGGTGTAATAACAGTTTATGATAGTTACCTTTCTCTGAAGGTATATTAAAAGCATGTGGCACCATTTTGTCTCTGTCAAAGCGAACATAGACTTCCTCCTGTCAACAGAGAGTGATAGAAAGAAAAATGTACAAGCAAGAAAAAAAATTACATGGTCAAGGCCTGATCAGAGCAAAAACATTAACTATTAATGGTTGACAAGATTCAGTTTATATTATTTTTCATAATATTATTATTCTGCTTTAAAAGCTCAAGATCTTTATAAACTTAGTGGATTCTGTGTCATTATCATCATAGTTATGGTGTAAACTTTCCTATTCTCATACATTTTTTAAAAACTACAGTAATTGTGGTATTAATGGGCCTTGGATGTAATTTATGCCATTTTGATTAATGGCATCATTGTTTGTCATAGTCATAGACTCTCCATTTATAAGCAATTTTGGCTGTTGTCCTTCTTTCCACTGACCGCAGAGGTTCGAACAGGCAGGGATTTCCGTCTTTGTAGAGCCCCTAAAGGCACAGACACTCTCTCACACTGTCTGTCCTCCAGACCTTACATATTTAAGAGACAAAGCAGAAAGTTATTGAGACACCAACCTAATTCCAAACCTGTACTTTTTTTTGTGTGTGGAACACAAGAGTATATTTCAAAGAATACTGATAACAAAACCGTTTCAGCTCCCTTGACTTTCATTGAAAGGACAAAAAATATAATTTAAGTAAGCAGGAACTAATAGTGTTTTGTTATTAACGTTTTTCAGAACTTTTATGTTTAGCAGTAAAAATTAAGGTTTGGAAGAACATGACAATTGGTTAAAATACATTCTGCCACCGTACCACGTGCAAGTTCTTCCAATGCTGTCCTCATGTCCAGGACTTTCTTTTCAAGAGAATCCAGAAGTCTGGTCTGAGCTGACAGCTGGCTGGTCACCGTCTCCTGCAGTGTGCTGTGCTGAACGCAGGTCCCACACATGGGGCAACTTCTCCCTGGGCTCAAGAGAAGCTGCTCCACTTTAAACCGTAGATCATCAACTTTGGCCTCCAGGGTTGTGGGGCTGGATGGAGGCACGGGGCATTTCATGGAGCCCTTGAAAGACATGGAATGAAGGTTGCGCTAAAGAGAGATGGGAAAAAGTATTGAAAGTAATCTTCTTGAGGTCAAAATTAAAATTAGGCCTGGGGATTTATACAAAGAACGTTGTTGCTGCTTTAAATTTATTAATAGAACCCTGCTGAAATAAGACTTGGGTTTGCTGGTCTTAGCTTTTCTCCTAGCATGACCAACTGATAAGAACACAACCTCCTTTTAAAAAATAAATAAATCAACAGATCCAGCAAACAAGTTCATACTAGCTAAACTAGTTTTTCCCAGTACGAAACCAAAATAAACTAGGCAAAGTTTTTCATGCACACCTAACAAGGACTTTTTGTTAAATACAATTAAATGTAATTAATATTGAAATTAAGTATTACTTTATACAATAAGGAATATGACTTAATTAGTATGAAGTATTAATGCATTTCAGGTTTAACATTTAGCTCACTGAAAACGTCCTGCAGTATGACAAATTAACTTTTTAAAAAGTAGAAATATTCCATGTGTAAATGTTTATGTAATGACAGCTATACATATACACCGCCCCTCACAAAAAAAAACATGCTTTTCAACTAACCTATACAGTAACTAAATGTATCATCTCCAAGTAACATTTGACAAATTCTCAACCATCTCACACCCACCTGTAAAGATGTTCGCGGAGGGAAAATTACATGCGTTTCCCAGCTAAGGCTTTGAAGACTGTTCTCTGGAAACTCAGAGTACCAGTCTGCCAGAATCCTCTTTTATCACTCTGTGGCCACCTCACCAGAAATAGGCAGACCACAGAAGAGGGTTGACAAATAGTAAACTGATAATAGAGGCACGCAGAGCTGGCCCTGGGGAAGGGGGCAAAGTCTTTCCAAGACAAAAAGAGTATAGACAACAAAGCATGAGCTGCACGAATGCGAGACATGTACCTTTAGCGTTCAACCATGTTCTGCTGACAGACATGCAGCATTAAAAAAAAAAAAAAAAAACCTGCCCTTTACGTAAATCAATACAAGAATAAAACTTTGCACAATTTAGTAAAAAGTGGCTAATACTACTGCTAATAATTATTGGTTTATAATATTTAAGTTAAGCAAGATCAAGACTACTGCTGTCTTAGACGACATTTAACCAAATTAAGAAATGGTTGAAAGTTGTTGAATTTCAGTTCCTCCTCTACAGACAATAAACAAACCTTTTGCACTAAAAAAAAATGTCCTTTATTGAAGAAGTCTCAAAAGAAAGGAACAGAAAAACAAAGTCATATACAAAAGTAAGAAGAAATAAAACAAATTAGCTGGGGCAGTCAAAATCCAACTGTAAAATTTTTTACTTGACCACAAAGGCTTAATGCATCAGCCAGAGATGGATAAAAACTACTCAAATGTTTAGACATCATAGAGAGACATGAAAGACCAAAAACATTAAAACTATGTACAGTTTAGTCAACGTAATTGTATTACGCATTTAAAAGCGGAAACGATTTGAAAACTTTGGAGACTGGGGCACTGTAAGAGGCACGTCACTCTTTTTCAACTCCAGTGGCTTGTACTGTCTGATTGGCTGGGCCTTGCGCACCTTTCAGGGAAGAAAAAAAAAAAATTATATACATATACGGTCCAAATAACTATTAGTGTTTTTTTTTTTAAAGCACAGAAATTTGATGACTTGACTACAATTCAGAGCTTTCCAGGTCAGGGAGGATAAGCTGCATTCATTCTGAGAGGTCTCACCTGTTCCTGTCGCAGCCTTGCAATCTCCTCTTTTTCCTGCTCCTCTCGCTCTCTTGCCCACTGTGCCTGAACACGGACCCTCTGCGCCTCCTTCTCACTTAACTCCTTTTCAAACTCCATACGTTCCTTGGCTCTCTGTTCTGTGGCCAACTGGAATCCCTCAGGAACTGAAGAATTAGTAGTATTGGCTTGAGAACGTGCCAAAGGTGAACAAAGAGGACCAAATAAAGTGGTCAGGCAGAGGTGAGCAGTGATAGCAGTGAAAAGTTGGAAGGAAGTGAGAAGTTGGTTTTGGAATTAACAGTGCACTCCAACAAAACACAAAAGCAAGCAAGCCCAAAAGAAGGGTGTGCACCAATACGTGGAAATTTCAAAAAACAACACCTGGCACATACAACAACATACCCAAGATGGAGCGATTATCCTTTTTCGGTACAAATGGTTCTTTGTGCGTTACATTGTTTGGTTGTGCCTTAAAACACGCTGCTTCGGCCTGTTGTTTTAACTCCTCCTTTATCTGGAAAAATTTTAAATAAGGAATGAGTTAAAATACTGAGTGTGAATGTCAAAAAAGCAATTTAGTAATTTTCCACAGGCTAACTAGTCTCAATCATGCAAAAAAAAAAAAAAAAAAAAACACCAAACACCACTCGACATGTCCAGCCTAGGACAGGGGCTGGCTATCTGTAAACATGATGTGCTTAGACTATTCCTCTGCACTAGTTTTAATTAAATGTTTAAATATTTAAAAGCTCAAGCCCCATAGAAGTAATAACTTTTGACGTGCAAGGATATCTGAAATATGAACCAAGCTATTTCGCTATCGCTGTTAGCCAAGCTACATAAACCATAACTGATTAAATTTACACCAACATTACGAGAACACATTGGCTAATGTATTGTAGTTTATTTCGTACCCAATTAAAATGTTTCACTTAGTAGTAATGTTTTAGTATGTGTGATTGACCTTTCTGCCCCTCTCACTTCTGAAATGACTAACATAGTGGAATATAGAAATTCATCTGTATGGTAGGGGTGTGTCATATCCATGATAATACCAGCCCACATTTTTGCATAAAAATACAGTTGAGATCAAACAGAGGCCAAGTAATACAGAAGACATGATGGCAGTGGGGAAGAATTTTGAATGTTTAAGAAGAACGCCAAATTTTCACACACATAAATATGCTGCAGTCAAAAAAAGCACTGAGGATTTCCTGTGGTTCTCCATCATAGAAGACACAATCAACATTCATTAATGTTAGCATTAGAATATTACTGCTGTTCTGTTAATAATAATAATAATAATAATAATAATAATAATAATAATAATAATAATAATAATAAAAGAGAAAAGGTTTAGATGAAGGTCTTACCATCTGCTCCCAGCGTTCACTCTTTGCAGCTCCTCGTTCATCAACCTTCAGCTTGAAAGGAGCAGGTTTGGTGGGCTCTATTCTCTTTACATCAGGAAGGTGCACTTCATGGAAGTCAGGAAGGAGTTGGGCCTTAAACTTAAATACCTGTGAGATCACAATTATGTTTAGGCACAATTATGAAAAGAACAAGACTTTTAGCTACTCCATTAACAAAAAGGAAAATACCTCCTCATTTCTCATTTCTTCCAGTTTCTTCTCCTTAATTTCTCTACGTTCACGATCCCGTTCCTCAAATGAGAAAGGGCACATTTCTACCTGGCTCTTGACTGGCAGTTTGGGCTGAAAGGGTAGGAAGTGGGGCATAGCAAGTGCCTTAATTGGAGCAGGAGGCTTCTCCTGAAAGTGCAAAAGGAATTAAGTGAAGAGTCAACTCAGTTTATGATGTTTTAAATGCAGCAAAAGATTCAAATCTACCTCTTCTTTTTTCCTTTCCATTTTCACACGTTTTTTAAGAGCAAATGCTGGCGATACTGGAACAGTAGGATTCAGAACCTTCTTCTCAGGGACACCCTTTATAGAAGGAAAAAACAAACAAAACAGAATTATAAAAACGTCACAACTTTGAGAAAACTAACTGAAAAAATTAAGTTACTAACCACAACTTCCTTCAGAATTCGAGTTGGCAGAGGTCTGGGATGGAACGAGTTGTCCTCTTCTACCTCGGGCTTCTTACTTGCCTGCCTCTCCTGAAGTCGCTTCTCAATCTCCAGCTGGAAACCCTCAGGCTTGGTAACTTCTTTGCTATCCGGCTTTTTAGGAACCAAAGCTCCTTCTAGAATCTTTCTGTTGAGTTCTAGAGGTTTGAACTTAAACCTGAGATGACAGAAGGAAATTTTAAAAGAGATTGAGCTAATTTAAAAGCTAAGCAAGTGAAACAAATCCCAGCGAAACTCACTGCTGTATTTCCTCTGCTTCAATTTCTGCGGTGCTTTTCACCATTGTGGGACGATGTCTCTGGCTAGTCATTAGCTGTGGTGTTTTGGGGTATGTGATTTTTAGCTTGTCAGCCTTCACTGGTGAAGGCCCTGCAAATAAAAACAACAAAATTGAGTAAAAAAAAAAAAAATAAATCATCTGAAATGTAGATTACAGGTCATATTTAAGAGGAAATAATCGTATGTGTTGCATTAAAGTCATATGTTTGTGGAACAATGCTTTAACAGCTCAAGAATGCAATGCTAATGATATTCAAAGCTACCAGAAATAGGGTCTGGCAGAAGACGCACCTCTTGCCTGGCTCTGCCTACTACGCAGATGATAGCGAGTGGGAGTGAGTTTCTGAAACTGTTCAATCTGTTGGGCCATTGGCACGTAGGCTACCGTCTCATCAAGCTTCCTCTTTCCTCTGGAAAGGTTGAAGGGCTTGGGAATGGTTGTTCCCTTTGGAGCCTTCAGCTACAGAAAGGCAACAATATTTAAAAATCACTTGAAGTCATCAAGCAACTTCAAAAAGAATTCAACTAGTTATTCTAGTGATTGTACTCACATGGGAAGATGGGTGCTTGCGGAGCTGAGAGGTGAAATCCATCTCTTTGTAAGAGTTGTCAACTGCAGAACCTCCATCCGTGTGGTTCTTCAACTTGCTATCCGAGTGGAAATTAAATTCTTTGGGAATTGTGGTGGAGAGCACATGTTTCTTAGGAGGCTGACCTTTAAAACCAGAACAGCCAATTAAAATTGCTTTACAAAACGTAAACAACCACCAGCAACTCGCTCTCATCATTAAAATGAAATGGTTTTGTTAGACTCACTGCCTGCCAGTGCA
Source organism: Puntigrus tetrazona (assembly GCF_018831695.1). NCBI lineage: Eukaryota > Metazoa > Chordata > Actinopteri > Cypriniformes > Cyprinidae > Puntigrus > Puntigrus tetrazona. The sequence continues at coordinate 10,094,897 of NC_056721.1, read as the reverse complement.
GCCCTGTAGCTCGCCTCGTTCTTACGCCGCTGTTCTGCCACCTCTTTCTGTAAAGCCTCAATGCGCTCCAACTCTTGCTGTTCTGTGCTTTTCGGTCTGAAATTCAATAGACTGCATTTATACACTTTAAAATTAAACCCTTCTAAGTAGTAAAAAAAAACAATATATTGAAGTTAAATCAACTGAAGACACATTGGGGAGCTCCTGTTCCTTACAAATAAATAGTGTATTTAAAAATAAATCTTTTCATAGTATAGTGTAGTTTGACTTCACTAACAAACATTTTTGTTAATAGGATTCTCGCTCACTGTATGTTGGAGGCAGAAGCAGTATTTGAGGCCTTTGAAGCAATGGCTGATTTCTTTCTCAGCCGAACACTACTCCTCGCACCAGCACCACTGCGTCGCACAACTCCTGTTGAGCTTCTGAGGAGAGATATATATAAAAAAAAATAAACAACTGTTTTACTTCAAGGTTACACCACATTTTACCAGAATTTTCACCAGTGATGTTTACCAAATGCCCACTCCCCTTCTCAGCTTAGCACATTTCTTAGTTCATTTTACCTTCCCTTCTGGGGGCAGCCAGTATAACTGTGCTCAATTAGCTGCATATTCTAATAAACTAAAAACGGACCTAAATTTTGAAAAACATACAGTCGTCTTTTCTTGACAAGAGGTGGTGTTGTAGGCCTTGCATTTCCAGGTGCAGGCCGTTTGGACACTCTACATGAGGAAACAAAAAAATAAATAAATGTCAACTGACGTTAGAAGGCAATGACGAAAATTGACTACTTTATTAGGATGCATTTAAATTATAGATGAGGTCTTCGTTACCCAGGTGGTTGAGATGTCTGGCCCTGAGCAGGAGCTGCAGTAGTTCTGCCATTTCCCCATGATGTGACTATGTTAGATGGGACCTCGGCTGAGGTGCTTTCTTGGACTTCTAAAACAGAGAGAATATTAACACCCCACACAAAAAAAAAAAAAAAAAACTTTTTGTTGTTGTTCCTAAGATTCATAATTCAAGTAGTTTTTCCCCCAACCTGAGCTTGTCTCCTCATCTTTTTTGATAAGAGATAGAGCTTTAATTCTGTCTGTATCATGGGTTTCATCAAAAGGATGTGTCCGTAAAGGGGTGGTGAGCTGCTCCACAATGCCATCTGTAGGAGCTGCCTTCAACTCTAAGAGCAAAACACGATAAAAATGTGCATTTGAACACGTTTTATTATTTTTAACATTATTATTATTATTACTATACATAAAATGTATAGACAGACATAGATAGAACAACGAAGTCATACCAAACCACTGGTCAGCATTATCCTGAGGATCCAATGCAAAATCATCAATAGACTCTATAACATGAGAAGGGGCATCCCAGGTATACGCATCAGCAGAGCACCCTTCCATATTCACTCCGGAGTCTTCTGTAAAACCAAAAAAACTGATTTGTACTGCTAAAATGCACTACACTAAAGAATAAGTTAAAGCATTTCTAGATTTCCTGCGCAGAGCGGCACAAAATGGCAGTTGTTGGCTAATCGAAGACTCAAGGCCCAGACTGCAACAGCAGCGCCAAACTATTAAACTAAGGTTATGGATTATAAGGATGATCTATGAAAGTTGGAGTATAAATATCGTGATACATATCTTAAGTGACAAATCGGCATTTTCAGGCTAATTTCAGAATCAGTTGGTATTAAAATATCCGCCCGCATCTAACATTAACGTTACTCAAATCACGATCAAAAGTGGGTAAACAAACGAAGCCTAAATAAAATATTCACATAAAAGAAGGGCACAGTAAATCAACAGAGCGACGAGTTCAGAGTGGAGTTACTCAATTACGTTAAACATGAAAAAACCTGTCTCGCAGCGATTAGTCAAACACAACCGCAACAATTAAAGCTTAACTTAAACGCAGTTAAATCAAAATATGGTACAGCTTCAAAATGCGCAAGAAAGCATACTTACATTGTAAAACAATGGCTCCTATAACAACCTGAAAATTCCGCTAAAACTTGAACCAACAGACACACGTACCCTCCTCCACAAACAACCAGGCAAGAATGCTAGTTTGAATGTTGGTGCCGTTAGAACTGCGTTTATGAATCAGCCAATCAGAGGGCTCGATGCGGCACGTCTCGCTTTCTATTGCTCCGCGCTCGTGACGTTTTCGAAAGTGATGATCACGTGACTATCTGAAAGCGCAAAGAAGCATAACACGAGGACATTTAAAAACTGACTCAAGTTGGTTTAAACAAAATAATAATTGTTTTTATTTACAGATTACATTCATTTACAGTCTTCTACTTTTCTACCTTTTTATCACTCGTTAGTAAAAAATTTTTTCATACAACTAACTTAATTTTCAATATTCTTTTCCCCCACTAAAAAAAAAATACTCTTTTTTTTTTTTCAATGAAAATGAAGGACAGACTCATTCTAGGACTCCATCTTTAATGTTATCAGTGCAAATTAATAATCAAAACACAGTGAATGTGTACAGAGAATAATGAATGTCAAAATACTAACAATACAGTACAATAAGGCATGACCTTTGAATGTCAAATCACGTTTAATGCCAGTAGTTTGCAAGTTATTCCAATTAAAAAAAAACAATCATAGTGAAAATAAAATGGGCAAGAGAATATAAAAATGACAAGGCAATAAAATTAAGATGCACATGTTATATATAAGCAATACGCTCTGTTGTAGTGAATTATATCTTCTGGATCATCACCTGGAATTTGCCTAAGAAAAAAAGACAGAAGAGGAGGGATGGCAGAAGACAAAAATGAAACAATTAGTTACGTTTTATACATAATTAGAACTTGAGCTCAGACTCACACAACTAACTTTGCTAATTTAACGTTTTAGATTAATGTCTTAAGAAAAATACTGGAAACCTAGTGGATATTTCACCAATAAATGTATATATTATATATATTTTTTGCATAAAATTGTCTCCTTACAAGCAGGCATGACTGACACTTCCGCTGTGACTATACTTTTCACACCAAGGTTTGAAAGTGCTCCTCGGACCAGTCCACAGGTGAAGGCTAAGAACTGCAAGAATGAAAAATGAGTTTTACCATCTACTTTTTAAAAAAACAAAAACAAAGGGGTAGTTGTGTAGACTGTCAACGGAGGAACAGAAATGTTTCACATCACTTGTGTTCTGAAGATGGACAAAAGTCTTAGAGGTTTGCAGCAACATGAGGGTGAGTAAATGATGACAAAATTGTAATAAATATTTTAATAAATATGAAATGTTCCTTCTCTGTCCGCGTATACAATATTATTATCAACCAAATTGAAATACTACACATCTCAATATGGTATTTACAACGAGAAATAAATGACAAAGATATTGATTCTGCAGTTTCAGTTTAAAGGATCAAGCCAAGTTAGGTTTATGTTTTTATTTAACCCACCATTAAGGATTATTTATTTATGCTGCTTACCTTCGGGGCATGCTCCAAATACTGTTTTCCAGCAGACAGTTGGGTCAGCAGGCGGAACTTGTTATCTTGTAGCACATAAATACCCTACAATCAATTTGAACATGTAATGATTTTCTTATTCCTAGTCAATGAATACACACACACTAAGCACAGAGACAAAGTGAAATAGCATCGTAATGAACGCACCTGGTGGTTTGTTCTCAGGTTGTCTATTTGCTTCTTAAAAACACTGGTCCAGAAATCTTTGCAGATAAACTTCATGACATCAAGCTCATCTTTAAAACGTGGCGTGTCCTTGGTAAACCTGACAACAAAAGCATGCCCGAGACGCATCTTCTCAACAAACTATACTAATTAAATGGTATATTCAATTTTCAGCAAAACTAATTCGTTTAGTTAAATGGCAATCTGCAGTACTACACATAAAACTGCAACAAACAAAACAGATTATAGTATGCCATCGGAGGATCTGCTTTACTTAAGAAAAAAATTGATTTTATGGATGAAAAGATCTGCCATGATACCTTTCAATAAGTCCTTGTCCCACACGAAACCCCATGTTCTCGAGTTTAGAAACGCATCGCCCATTCTCCTGAACACAAAAGAACATTTTATTACTTCAACATGCAACTTTCTCACACTTCGTTTTGTCAGTGTGCCAGGCTCACTCAGTACTATTAGGCTATTCTGCCATTCTGTGACAGGATCTTACCGAGTCCCCAGTTTCTGCACTGTTGACATACTGAATAATTTCACTATGCAGGAACTGAAAGAGAGCCTCGTCTGCCATCTCGAGCCAGTTCAGCCAGACTGAAACTGACAAGCGACAAACATGCGACCCAAACCGACTACGGGTATAAATCACTTATTACTTCAGTAAACTGACACTATTCATTGTGCGATTAAATCGCCTTAATTAAAACATGCCAATGCATTCGACTGCTCCTTAATTTACTATTAGGGTCCTGCTTCACATCTGGTCCACTTCCTGTTTGGCTGAGAATTAGCTGCCCTTGTATATGCCTGAACGTAAAGATGCTTTTCTCTCGTTTTGTGTGTAAATTAAGTCTTGAAAAGTGCAGTCAGGTACACCCGATTGACTGTTATAATCAACACTTTGTCTTTTATATCCAAATTGGTTTGCAACTGTCAATACGATTGTTGTATTGCACCTATTAATCTTTTAGTAGTTTTATAGGTAGACGTTACAATATTAACGTTTTGTGAAGTATTTGATTGTATTGTTGTTTTTCAAAAATACACAGAATTCAGTTTATGAATATTAAAATGTATTGTAAAAAAATATTTTTTTAGAATAAAAAACATGTAAATGAATGTTTGTTTACATTTACAAATAAGAGATGTCATTTTTAATAATGATATTTAAATAACTTAATTTCTACAATTCATCTTCATAATTACATAACTTTTATAGTCATTCACACTTCAATTGTTAATAATTTTCAGATGTCCATAGTTTTAATATGAATAACTTGAAATAAATATGGCCTTGGTAAAAATAGTCAACTATTATTGTTTTGATAGTAAATCATGACAGTATAGTGACAGTACATATGACAGAAAAATCATGAATGAAACACAATAGAATCTCAAATTCTACAAGATGCTTTATTTCTTAATTCATCCTTAACATTGTTTCTTTCCGCATACACCTTAATCTCTCATTCGTCCACTTTTGCTTTCAAAATGTTCATGAAAACAAACAGTCCTTGGAACCCAAAAACGCCAATGCTTGGAATTTTAAAGATGTAAAACACCTGTTTACTCCAGCTAAACAGCCATTGAAACTTTACATTTCTCACTAAAGGTACAGTACAGCTGTGCACAGCGTGCATCTCACTGAGGTAGATCAGTCTGAGTCTAAATATCACAGTTGAGTTGAGGTCAATTTCATTTCAGTTTAGCTGATGAAGGAAATGCCCATGATGGCTTCTAAATAAAAGAAAAAAAATCATGAAATGATTTCAAACCTTCAGCTGGCCTAAACAAAATGGAGTTGACAACAAATGCCATCACAGTTGCCTTGTAGGCCACTGGTGCATGTAACACTGAGTCAAAAGAATGGACAGCGAAGCAGTGCTAAAATACCATTCAAATTTACATGACAAAACATTTTTTTTTTCTGACAGTGCTCCTGGTTTAGCAAGGAGAGATACATGAAGTGCTTTTCAGCAATAACTGGGTATGTGCTAAGTTTAATTTTGTCTAAAACATCTGAATTTTGTAGTGAGAACTACGTATCGTAGTTTATTCGCAGTTTAACATATGATCAATTTTTGTTTATTACTAAAAAAGAAAAAAAAAAAGTTATATTTTACTTAGTTCCCATATTAGGAATTTGTCAGAACGGATACTTAATTTTAAACAAATTTCAATTTTCATTTATCTTAAATTCCAGAAGGATCAATGCTTTATTCCGCATTTTTCACGATACACTCTGGAATGAACAGAGAGATGGGGATTTACAGGAGATGAGTCTCCACAATAACTGTGATTCCTTTCATTAGCATTAATGATATGAACACAACAGTGCCTAAGAACGTTTACCTAAAGGCTAAAATCAACACAAGCTAATTAATTAAATGCTAATTAATCACCTGACTCTAAATATTTCAGAACTAAAACCACTGAGCATTCAAAAAGAAAAAAGAAAATCAATTGAGATAACGTTCTTCACGCAATTCGCGTGAGGATTTGCTTCATTTCTTGTCAAATGGTTGAATCCTTTTCGTGACAAGAGTTCAGCTTAGAGAGGTAGGTTTTTTTTTGTGTTGTGTGACCGTGAGCTGAGAGGTACATCTAAGAACACAGTTCAACTTGACTTTTATGGTGCGGTCACACTAGCAAATTTTCATGGACAAAAAAAGGTCAATAGTGTAGATGTATGAAGCACAGCGCACACAAAAGTTGTTGGTCAATGCGTTAAATTTACATTACCTGGTTGTGAAATTTGCGCAGGGAAGTCTTTCACCCACACGCAAAAGTACCCATGTAGATTCCTATTGATCCAAATGAAAATTTGCAGAACAATACATGTGACCGCACCTTTAGTCTTAGAAGTGCCGTTGATAAAAAGTGCTTCATTATACAACGGAGAACACTGTAATAGCATTATTTTCCTTCTTGACAAAAATATTGAGGTATTTCTTTAGCTAACTTTTCACTTTCAGTTTTTTTTTTTTGTTTTTTTTTTTTTAAATGAATTTTATAAGTTCATTTATCACTACAAAACAGTTACTCTGAAGACCTCTAGGAAAAACCACAAAGTTAAAACTAATCAAAACTAAAAGCAAAACTCCATCTATCCTAGCGATCCTTTCATCTAATTCTACAGGGTCTATATGAAGACCTCACACCCAACAAACTTCACCCTCTCCAGTTAATTACCTATAAGCTACTTGGCAGTGACGCGACAGAGCTGTCGCGTTTGACTGGCAGGTCATAGTGGACACGGGCGACATCATTGCTGGAAGGCCTGATGGAATCGAGGTAGAGTTGGAGAGAAACCAGAGAGCTGGTTTAAGTGCCCTGAAGCCTGAGACTCATGCAGTGACTGTGGCTGAAATGAGGTAAGGGGCCCAGAGAGCTGAGAGGTAGGGCTTGGGGACACGGCGTTGGTGGTGGTCGAGTATCCCAAGGGAGTGCTGTAGGGAGGCAGGCCAAACGGCAGGAAGCCCAACAGGTGTGAGAGGTCCATGTTGGGAGAGGTGGTAGGCGGCTCAGCTGAGGTGAACGCCGAGTTCCTGAGGGTGAAATGGGCACTCTGACCTGCCAGACTCTCAGGGAGAAGGTCGCCGGGCCGGGAGACGGCAGTCGCTACGGCGGCCTGTGGCGGCATGGGCCCACACTGGAGTTCAGTCAGGAAGTTCTCCATCTCCGCTTTCAGATATGAGGTAGTGGAACTCGGCTGATATCTGGAGGCCTGCTGGTACTGCTGCGGAGGAGGCTTGTTTGGCTCAAGGTAGCAGCCCACACCCATCGGGCTGGAAAGGGGGCCGGACACCATTGTGTGATGGTGGTGATTGACCCCTGAGGTAGATGTGCTCGGAAGGCCTTGAGGGTTGAACATGGCCATGGAAAACGCCTCCGTGGCATCTTTTGGAGATGCAACAGAGCACACGGTCGGACTGGGCTCCTCTTTGATGGACACCGGAGGAAGGCTCTCCAGATCTTGCGCGTGGCTCTTCTTCAGGTGTCTGGTGAGGTGGTCACGACGGCCGAAGCGCTGGGCGCAGCGCGGGCACAGGAAATCCCGCCTGCCGGTGTGCACCACCGCGTGGCGCCTCACATCCTTGCGAGTGAAGAAGCGCCGGCCGCATCGTTCACACTGATGCTTTCTTTCTCGTACCACAGTCCCTGGAGGTGGTCGGCCGGTGTGCGTGCTCAGGTGTTCGAGGAGCGCCGGCATGCTCTCAAACGCCTGCCGACAGACCTTACAGGTGAGGTCACCGCTGGCGGAGGTGGCATGCGTGGCCACGTGGCGTCTAAGACCCAGGCGAGTGTTGTAATGCTTTCCGCATTCCTCGCACCGCAGCTCCTGCTTGTTGGGGTCGTGGTTTTGCAGGTGGCTGTTTAGGTGGTCTTTGCCATGAAACATTTTCTCACATATATGCGTAGTTCTCAGGGACTATGTCACTGTACATCTGTGAAAAGCCAACGGTCAGTGATTATAATTCAAGGTCAACAAACAGAGTACAATTATAATTGCATTGTTTTAGAGAAGGGGTACCCAATCCTGTTTCTGGAGATCTACCAACCTGGAAAATTTTTATTCAAAATTTAATCAGGTAGATTGCCAGGAACAGGACTTGATGGTTTTATAGCAGGTACCTGAGAAGAAGCTCCAACAGGTGAATTTTCTTGAGAGTGAAGATTGTTTTTTTTGCATGTTCAGTCTTCTGCACATAAACAAAAAATGCAGCAGGTTTTGGTAACAACTTGCACTTACAATTATAACAGTAAAAATACCATAAAACAAACTCTAAACCTAACCATATATTATGTACATGGTAATTAATTTTCTATTTGTATAATTACAACTGCAATGACACCTTAATAAAAAAAGTATATGTAAATAAAATATAACCAATTATTTCCCCCTTTAAGTTATTTTTATGCAAATGTGTATCTAAAATAGTAATAAAGACACTGTGAATTTGGATATGCAGTGTCCATTAATGGTAACCAAAAAAAGTTTTATTTTTAACATTCTTTGATTATCTTCTTTTATGTCCCATAGAAAGAGGATCAGTAAACTATGACAATTTTCATTTTTGGGTGAACAATCTTTTTAACATACTTGCAAACAAAGGACAACAATTTACATTACATTAGGCAACCAAAAACATCTAAGCTATATACAATGTAAAAAATGCAATATGATTGTAACCCTGTTTATATAAATATTATGTTTTAAAAGGACACAGATGCATCAATTTATACGGTCCTCTTTCAGCATCATTTAAATAACAGAATATTTCAGAAAAATAAGATTTCTAGTGAATTTTGATAATAAATTTGGATAATAAAAGAGAGACAAATTGTAAAAAGAACACATTTTTGATTTAGCTTTTAGAAAGTCAGTCAGAAACTTTACATTGTAAAAAAAAAAAAACACTTCGAGTGCTTGATGGCATAGGAGAGCAGTCTTTGAACAAACCTGCCTCTCTCAGAGGTAACACATTTCAACAGGAGAAACTTAAAAACACCCTGAGGGGATGTCAATGATGATTGGTTAGTGACATTTATAAAGGGTTTGTTTACCTGTTTCAAGTCTCACAAAAGCACATTCATTATCTTGACAGACCTCCGGAAAATGCACGTCCACTATTACTCCCTCCCTTCTAGAGAATGGATGGACATCATTCAGGCAACCATATTAAGTATTTTAATATGAACATAAACCCAAATTATGTTATTATTATTATTATTATTATTATATTTTAGTAAAAAAATTTTTTTGAAAGCTTGGCTCTGCTTCAAACGTTTAATTGCGACAAAATATGTTTCTTCTATTATCTTTCAAAACATAAAACTTGCTCACATGCTCCATTTTAGACTAGCGCTTTACTGCAATGACACATGAAATTATGAAAACACTTGTACATCTAAAAATGCCACGGTCGTGTAAAATCTGACTTCATGAAATCAAATAAAACTATTTTACTGAACTTGTTATTTAAAATATCGGTTCCACACATTTGATTTCCTAAAAAGCACCTTGTTGATTTGATCGTTTAGTCTATTTACTTCTCGCACGTTTCGGGGTCAGAAACCTGCCGCACGTTTCGCTCAGCAAAAATCTCTGAAGAACCGCATAACATTACGATTAAATGGTAATATCAAGATGATCCGTAATAAAGAGCAAATCGACACAAATCAAACTACCTTTTCGCGTTTTCTCCACGTTAAAAATATAAACAAATAAAAGACATTGAACGCACCAGCAGTCTTACTCGTAGCTAATGTGTTTGCTCATGCACGCAACGTTTAAACCTCTTATGTGGGTTAATGGCGCACATTTATCTCTTCAAAAGTCTAAAAACACTGCCCACGAAAGTCCAGGAGGGTTTCAAACACTTGAACATCAATGCAAACAGTCCACGCGGTCCTAAATTCACAGTCTAACATTTGCATAAAAACAGTCTTGCGCTCACCAGAAACTTTTGATCTCCGCCAAACTTGCAGTTCACACGCATTCCTCCATTCTACATCTCGCGAGGGTGCAGGCAGAAGATTCGTCTCCCGGCCACGCGGCGACGAATTGTCAAAAAACCACTCGCGGCGGACAATTTATTTTTTTTGTTCAATAATGTGTGTATTTTTCGGGCCTGCTGTTTCTTTCCCTCTAAACACAGCGGCGGCGCTGGAGCTGATGGGCGCGTGCATTGTGGGAACGTGACGTCAGACCTCTTTGGTCAACTTTCAGGGTGGGATTTCACTCTTATTTTTCACCGTTTAAACTGTTACAAAAAGGAGCATCGCATCGCAACGGGTTCTACAAATAGGCTAAAAACGAATACAGCTTACGCGTTATGGCGGTTATCAAAATTATTAATTATTTAATTTAAAATGAGCCCAATAGCGAAGGAATAATTAACGTTTCTAACAATAGCATGTCTCGATATTCATGAATAATACTATATTTGACGAGGTACAATTAATGTACCGCCACTCAGCTTCGCGGCTTCTAGTTAGCTGCACGCGAGCTCTTAAGTTGCCAACGAAAAGCTTCACGAGCGGGAAAGAACTTGACAAAAACGTTTCTTCCCTGTTGAGTTCATCGCGCGTTACAATTTCGTTTTTGCTTCGGCTGCGTGTAATGAGCGACGGTTGTCTAACATTGTTTCCATTTCACAATGGAGCGTTTCCAGCGTGTAATTGTACGTGCAAAATTACATCCGGTGTAGTCTTGTGAGAAACCGATGTAACTTAACGAAGAGCATTCAAAACGAGGAAGATTATTTGTCTGTAAAGCTTCTTAAAATTGTTGTATTATTGCTGTCGGTAACTGCTCGCTGGAGAAGCTCAGTAAGTGTAAATAATGTATTGATTACAGTGATGATAGAATCTAAAATAATACATCAAAGTGTTATACTTTAATCAGATGTGCACGTTTTAACATATTATATATAAATACGCATTTATATTCAGAAGTTGAATAACGAAAATGAACAAACTGAAAAGAGTTGCTTCTACAAAATAATGTATTTTTGTTATTAAATGTAATTATGAATTAAATTAATAATGTTTATATAATGTAAATTTAGCATTTGTTCTGATTTAACAAAATAAAACGGAGCTGTCAGTGGAAAAGAATGCTATTAAAAATAATATAGATATTTCTTATTGAATCAAAGGAAGAATTTTAAAGCAAGGTCACAGTATTGTTGTTTTATAATTTAGTTTTCGCCTTGTTTTAAAACTACTACTAACAACAACAAACTCAGTATCTTTGAGTAGAAATAATTCTTCATATTTTCTTGCTCAGCAAATAGCGGTTGTTATTCTAGGAAAACGCATAAACCAAAGAAAACAAGCTCAATAAAATATAAAAGACTTTTTAAGTAAGCAGAGAACTAAATATTGTGCTGCAATGTGCAATGTTTGTTAAAATTATATGGAAAACGCTAACAAACATTGCTATGAAAATAAATGTTGCCGGCCAATATTATAACCATAATAAACCGGATGAATGTCTGTTTATGCTTTTGAACACAGAACCGTATCACTGGTAAGATATCCACGCATCGTTTAATGAGTAGAACTGAAATAATACATCATTGTTGTCAACTCAAGAGTGTCGAGGCTAAAAATACTTCTATCACTTACAGCTTCCCACCAGCCAAGCACACTAGAGCTAAATTTAAGAAGAGGGTCTGGCTGACAACTAAAAACTTGATTTGAAATTGAGGCAAAATAAGAGTACTAGATCAGATATAACGTATATATCATAAAGGTTTACACATAATAAATTATTACTAAAACAACTTCTGACTTTTTAAATAATCTTGAAATTCAAATAATTTCATTTATAAATTGTCAGAGCAGTTTGACTGACAGAAGAACTATTTTAATGCATATGAATTACATATGGCTATTAGTTTTTGCTTCTTTTCTTTTTTTAAATTAAATGCATTCTGTTTTTAGGTGTTCTCATAGACTAGCATTTTATGATTTAAATGTTTCAGTGGCATATCAGCCTTTTGAGTACATGCTTTACAAACAAAAAAAGTAAAGAACTTTTTCATTTGAAACTACGCAAGCCCTCTGTATTTTTAAATAATAGTTTCCCTAATGCAAATAATCCACCCAAATCAAATGAGCTTTAAAATAGACTTATCCAAAATATTTATCCAAAAGTCTTTATTCAGCTGCCACATTACAAAAGTGTACATATACAATATAGAAAACGACACCGTAATTCATAATCTTCTGTGCAGTAATTCATATTCTGTATAAGTGCAGTTTTTGACACAATATAAATACCTTGGTGAAAAAGCCACCCTGGAATCAAACGCAAGCAAACAAACACTTGGTTATTGTCTTTTAAATCGGGTCTCTGTCCTGAAAACATTTTTTCCTGTTGCTTATGTATATTGTTCTTAATACCACTTAAAGGCTACACAGAGCAGCGGAGAAAACCCTCACATAATGAAATGTTTTAACATTTACATTTTTATTTTAATTAAAAAAAAAAGAAGAGACATTTCTAACACATTATAACAAGCCTTATTTCAGATTATTTATCATTATTTCATCTAATGATAATGACACCGTAAGAGGTGTAATTTGGCTCAAGGCATGTTAGAGGAGAACTGAAATGACTGCTGAGCTGACATCTGTTTGGCAGAAATATAACCAACACGGGTCTAATCATAACCCCATCACAGAGGGAAACACGGCTGTACCTGCAAAGGGAAAAAAGCATCAGAAGTTAATCAAACAATTTCTTACAATCGTAACAAAAAATATCACATGATATGCACATGCTTTGTTATACAGTTAAGTTGAAATATTTCATTCTTCAGTTTTTGCATCTATAAAGATAGACACAACGACTATTCGGTATTTGGTCAATATTTGACCTTCTTGGGCAAAGAGGAATAGGTCAAACAATGGAAATGTGCTAAAAAAGTTACTAAATTTTAAAGGAACAGTTCACCTAAAACATGAAAGTTTGTTCACTATTTCATCACCCTGAGGCCATCCAAGATGAGTTTGATGGACTGGAGTAAACTGTAATGTTTTTATCATCCGCTCGAACTCTCATTCTGAGGGCACCCATTCACTGCAGAGGATCCAACAAGTGATGCGATGCTAAACTTTATCCAAACATTTTTTGATGAAGAAATAAACTCAACTACATCTTGGATAGCCTGAGAGTAATAAATTTTCAACCATTCTTAATTTTTGCGTGAACTACTCCTTTAACTCTTCAATGTGTTAGTTCCAAAAACTACTGACAGCCTTGTTTTTGGATATTATACCAAATTAGTGCGCATTTCATTTATATATGCCTCCACAAATACTGTATTATTACTTAATACCTGTTATATACAGACATAAACACTAATATATATTAGATAAAATAATCTCACTGCCTTGTCAGTGATTCGTACTTTTTGGGCTACCTTGACCATCTGCAGAGTCAATGTCTGGAACTTTCCAATCTAGCTTGCGTCCTTTCTCATAGAGAGCCTTGAGAACCTTCCGGAACTCTTCTTGCCCTCCGTTATGACTCAGTTCCAGGTACTTCCTGTACAACTGAAGAGCAGTCCGTGCATCTTCGATACTATCATGAGTTTCGCTCTGAATGTTCAGATCTAAACAAATGTTCAAATATCCATAAAACACTGATGCATAGAAACAAATTATATACAAGGTCAAAAGACAAAGAAAAGGGTTATTTCGTATGACAACTCAACATAGCAATGAAAGACTGAAAGAATGAAGAAACATTAAATTTCATTGATAAATATTTAGTAATCCGCAATTTTGTATAGGAAGGGGTCAAAATGGCAAGTTTCACCTGAGATTCAGAGACGAATTACAGGTAAAAATGACTTCGGAAAGATGGTAGAATCATGTTATTTGTACATAGAGGTTGGAAGCTCTTTTACTAAAATCTGTTGACTGCATTATGGGCCAACAGTGACCATTCAAAAATGGAAAAAGCAGCACTTTTTATGTTTTATCGCCAAAGTTTGCAAGCCTGTAAATGAAGTAGTATTAAAAGATATCTTGATGCCCTTTTAGATATTGGATATTAGATATCTTCAAATTTTTTACTAACAGGCCTACCAATCTCTGTGAAAATAACATTATGATGCTGCCATCTTTCGGATGTCATTTTCACCGCCTTTGGCTCTGAATCATTTTGACCTCCGCTCTACAAAATAGTGCATTACTCAGTAATTATTCATGCATAACATTAAACATTTTCCTTCCATCACTATACATGCATGTCTGATTTTGACATGGAATGACCCTTACGCAAGAAACCTACCGAGAAAATACCACGCGAGGAAACGTAGAGATATCATTCGTTTCCTAGGCATGTGGAAGAGGTAGACGGTGTCAATCACCTGTTCTTTTGGAACCTAAAATTGCAAAAGGAATACAATTTAAACACCTCCACGTACTAGATAAAACATTAACTCACAAAAATTCGACTCACCATCAAGTTTATGACCCGGAAATCTTTCTGTAAGCCGTGGCCGACAAAACGAACGCCAGTGTCAATAAGAAAGCGCAATTTCAGATATGTAGATTTCAGAGTAGTCAGATGTTTAGAGGAAATCTTTGCATCCAGGTCTCCGGGTTTGATACCAGAGTACTGGGTCAGGTAGTCCACCACCTGTACATCCAAAAAGGTGAAATTAGTAAGAAGCGGAAAGGTTTTTTCACTACTTTGAAAAAACGTATGGAAATTATTAGTACAGTAATAGTTATTCCCTGTGATTCACTTTACAAATAAATGATTCAAAATATCACAGTGACACTAACAAATAACATCTCACCTGATAAAGCACAAAACTGTGGTTCTCACTTTATGAGGTCATTAAAAGGTCCTGATCATTTAAAAAAAAGGTAATCTCCCTATTATATGAGGTACATTTAGAATGATTCCACTGATTTATGACCTGTTCCTGTGTTGATATGTAGTCATCAATGAACGGCACTCCCTCATTGGGTCCCTGGCCTCTCACGCATGTGATACGAGCAACAGACATCTGGCTGGGCTTAATGGTGGACTTGGTCCCGTCACTGCGCAGTTCTGCCTCTTCCTGTTCAAGCAGCAACACACAAAAGCATTAAATATTTGTGATAGGACAAAATATGTCAAAAACGTCAACATTTAAGTGTTTTCCACTGACCTGGTTGAGTGTGACAAATTCAGCATCCAATCCAACAAGGTCTGCAGCCTGCGGCATCTCGCTCACCATTAGAGGAATGAAGGTGGCGTGACTTTTCCTCTGTTTCCGTGCCAACGAGGCCTCCGTCAGCAGAACGCTGGCATCAATAGGGTTCTTAACTAGGAGGAAATGGAGAGGATAAAGGAATAATTAAAGCAGATGCTCATCAAGCCTGTGTTTCTCTGATAACAAAATACAATAAAATAAGTTTTAAATCATTCTAATATGCCAATTTGATGCTCAGGAAACTATTATTATTTTTAATATTGCTTAATATTTTTGTGAAAACCTTGGTATGTTTTTGTTTTTTTACAAAACTTCTTCGATAAACCAAGAGTTTAAAAGAAAAGTATTTTTACGTAACATGAATGACTTTATTCTCATTTGAATCCATTTAATGCATCTCTGTTAAAAAATTTAGTTCAATTCATTTAGTTAAAAATAATACTAATTCTTCAACAGTAGTGTATGCATAAATGTTCATTATCTTAATAAAACTTTACTGTGATATCACTGATACATTTTAGTGAGAGGACCAAAAGTACATTCTATGAAACGAATGATCACATACTTCGTAAATCATACTTGGGATGGTAGTTCCTCTTGACATAGTACAGAACAGCAGGAAGCTTCCAGTTAACATCAAACTGAGCTGATTCAGCCTAATAGAAACATATTGCAACATAATTCAGGGTCACATATGACGACGCATTTACAGACCTCACTGTGTGAGTAGTACACATGAGGTCTTTTCATAAGACACACTGGAATTTTTCCTGATGTTTGGTTTATTGATGTTTATTTTTTACCTTGTCAATGGGTTCAATCAGAAAATCATTGAACAGGTACCACTGCTGGTGTGTTACTCCCTATAAGCAAGACGAAAAACAAAGTTTGTCCCAACATATTTTGTCAAAAACCCAGCAAATACTTTAAAGATTGGCTCACACCTCTTTCCTTTGATGGTATGTCTCGCCCACTTTGATATGTGCTACCAGGTTTCCTCCGGTCCGAGCATCCTGGATATGAGATACAGTGACGACCAGGTCATAGACAGACGCTCCTTCTGCCTCTTCACTTTCAGTCAGCTATAAAAAGTAACAAGACACATTTTATTTGAGCAAGGTCAAAAAAAATCTCAAGAGTCTCACTCAAGAGTTCACTCTTTCCTCACCTCCTCTCCCTCAGACAGGCTGCTGACCTCCAGGCCCTGAGTCTTACTGATGCACATCTTCAGACTGAGAGGGATCCATACGTGCTTCATGTCCTCCGCTTGAGTGTCAAAGGTCAAGCCCTCCACACTGCACAGCTCTTCCCTGTACATATATTAAATAAAATAACTATTATATTAAATAAAAAATAAAAAAACCCTCATAGACAGATGTGTTTCTACAATCAGCACTCTTACTCTAAACACCATTCTGTTGGTAAAGGCTCTTTGGGTTTGGGAGGTTCAGCTGCTTCTTTCTTTAAAGCTTTGTTGTACGCATACTGCAAACAAAAAATTATACATATGAATGAGTAAAAAATGAGAAAAAAAAGTGTGTGCCTAGAGTGCCACACATACCAATAACATACAGATCAGCTGAATAAACATACTGTTGCATAATACATACATACATAATACATAATACACCACTGACATATCTTACTCTCATATGGCAGAAAAATATAATTTACAAAGTAATGACTTAAAGCATTAGAGGACATTTAAGAGTGGATTCATGACTGGATTATATAATTGCATGACTACACATATCCAGCCAACAGGAAGGCATATGGGTCTAACCTCGGTCTGTGCTTTCCAGAACTCTGCCTCCTTAGCGCTGTTCACTTCACAGTTGATCACCAGAACATCAGGCAGACAGCGAATGTTCCTGGTCTGCACCTACAAATACATAATAAATATTTACTATTTTGTGCTTCTACATTTTTGGTTGGTAAGACGTTTGAAACATGATTTTTGAAGCATGTCTCTTGTGCTCTCCAAGGCTGCATTTATTTATTTATCAAAAATACAGTAAAACCAGTAATATTGTGAAATATTACTTTAAGTCAGTGTCACATAATCTTTTAGAAATCATTACAATATGCCGTTTTGGTGTTAAATGAACATTTGGTGCTATTATTGTTAATGTTATACTTGAAACTGCCTTCGATTTAATCTATCCTTGCTGGAAAAAGTACTAATTTCTTTCAAAATAAAAATGTAACCAACTCTTTTTCATGTTTTGAATGCGTGTATATATAGATAGGTGTGTAAAAGCTTACTGTTGGCTGGTATTTCTCACAGTTCTCACACCAGGCCTGCGTGCTTTGTTCCAGACATATACTCTTCTTTAGGATTTCTGCAAAGTCATATTCCTCTATCGTCTTATCTGTCAATAACCAAAGAGATCATTTAATCGATCAATTCAGTTTATAAAGAAGCGAGACGTATGCATGTGTGATAATATGGTGGTTCTGACCTAGAGAGCTCTGCTCTGGGTAGTGCATGGTAAAAAGAAGAGTCAAGGACGTGCGAACCGTCTCCTTTCCACAGCGACACAAACTGCTGTTCTCCACTTCACAGCCAAACAACCGGCCAATCACAGACTCCCCGGAGGAACCCAGCGTGCTGCAGTGGAGACAAAACCTAAATTGTACCTCTGTTCTCGTGTAAATTACTGCATTGCATTTAAGTATGATGCTCCACACCTGCTGCTGGCTCCTCTGTAAGCCTGGGGCCCTTCCTGTTCCAGTGTTTCCTGATGCAGCTGTGCAAGAATGAAACGGTTCCAGCTCTGGATGAGACGACCTAGACGGGCTTTCCCTGTCTGCTCGTCAGAGTCAGCCAGGATCAAACCTAATGCCGATGCCTCTGGGATTGTACGGAAAGCTCGGAGAAAATTACTAGCCTGTTAGGAAAAAACAAACAAGTGCTTTGTGTAAGTGCATATGATAAGCATGGCTGACAGCTCTGAAGGCACTGATACAGGAGGGGATGATTTTGCGTACCTGGCAGGGGTCTCCTCTGCTCAAGTCCAGCATGTGAAAAAGGAATCCCAACTCACAGGCCAGACAGAACTCCTTCTGACACAAGTGATTCTGTACAAGGCACCTGACTGGCTCCAAGAAGTACAGCACCTGTCATGGCATACACAGAATTAGCGGCAACACTTTCTGTGAAGCCCGTATTAACAATACATTCAGGTTAAGACATTATAATATATGCATAATGCAATATAAAACATTACAACATTTCATGAATAATCCTAAAAATAATTAGAATACATTACAATATTTGTGTATTTGTGATTATAACTTTTAAGAGTACGATTATTTATTACACACGTTGAACACAATATTAAATCTACTTTATTTATAATGGACATGATCATGTCTTGTTTATTTAAGATCTGCACAGTACCTTACAACATCCTGTCAGTGGTTAGGTTCTGAGTGTTATTTGAGTGTTTCTTGTGAGGCTAATATGACCCGGCTAACACTTTCAACTGAAAAAAGAAATGCTTATTATATAAATCTAAGAGAATTGGTAGACTTAGGTAGGGTAGGCAGACTCTTCACATACTTCACAAGCATCCTATACTCAGTATGTCTGTTGAGGAACCATCAAAATAAAGTGTTAGCATATATTTAGCAGACACACCACTAAAACTCAAATCAAGGCACGTTGACATGCAGTTGTAGAGTTACTTATCAACAGCTGTATAAAGATAACCATCAAAATAATCAAAATTATAATACATGCATGTTCAAAGCAAATGTGTCATATTACACATTCATCTGATCTGATCTAATCTGAAGGCTGTTTGAGAAAAAATATTTTTGTATTATTATTACTTATAAGGGTTTTTTGTCTGCTTTAAGTAACATAAGTAAAATGCCAAGATATGAGACTTATAATACATTATAAAAAATATAATCCATTGTAACCTAACTGGATTAATCATGTTTATTGTCTGTTATAAACGAGCATACTCTTAAAAGCTATAACCACAAATAAGTAAATATTATAAGATATTAAAACTGTTCTTATGTATATTAATAAAATATATTGTAAAGTTATTTATAATGCATTATGCATTCATTATAGTGCCTTAAGAATACCCTTACAATGTATTATAAATACAGGTTTCATAGAAAGTGCTACAAATTAAACATTAACAAAATTCCAGATAACTGGAACTTCCAAAGTGAAAGTTGAGCATTCCCAAAATTCCATGGACTTTTTAGAGGAATTAGCATGGTGATGTTGGGGACTTTTTTTCAGATTCCTGAGGCAAATATCAGGCAATTACATTTTTATGTGTTTAACCAAGTATCCAAATATATATGGCACCATTTAATGTTATATATGTTCAGTATTAAACTATAATATAGCGAACATGGCATGTGTGTGTATTTTCACCTGGATCATACAGTTGCAGTAAGCGTTGGGTATGTGAGGCTCCAAACCAGCAAACAAAGTCCGGTTATAGTGCTTAAAATCAAAGTCTTCCAGTCCAAGTTTGGAATATTTAATGGTGACCTGACAAAATCAGAAAGGTCCAAACCCAACATCTCAGATGTCTTAAACTGCAAACAAACAGTTCCGTCTTTGTATTTGTAAAAACAATACATTTAACATTATCTCATGCGAAAAGAACCTGCGTGCATAACATTTGTAAAAACCAAAATAGCTTGAGTAGTACGTAATTATGACCAAGGATCATAAGATTACACACAATAACGGCTGATCACTACCTTCCTGTATTTCTTTGGAATCATGTAAAGATGCGGCTCCTCATCTCGACCAATAGGAGATTCTGGAACCTGATTATAGCTGTCATACTCAAGTTCTGTGTCTTTAATCTTATAAGGAACCTGGGAAAAACCAAGATTAAAAAAAGATAAAGAAATTACTGGTTGGACAGCATTACTGCAATGAAATGATTGACACATTGTCAAATAGCATACCAAAGACACTAGATTAGCTACATTACTGTAAAATAGGACTTTCCTCTTACAGAACATGGAAGAAGTTTTTGCCTTGACAGTTGTGTACCATTATTACACAATTAGTGATGCAGAAACCACCGAAATTTTTCAAATCTGTTGAGTGTACCTGGTTTCTGGGACGGGTTCTAGGATTGGGGGCGTATCCAATAAAGCCCACAGTTTTCATAGTCCTAAGAATCTCTGGGTCTACCGGAGGGGCCCGTCTGAAAGTGAAAAGAACATATTTACATTAACTAATCATCATGCTAAAATTTAAACCATATATCCAGGACTATGACATAGGATCATGACCAAGCCTAAGACATACTGCAGGGGGCAGTATTACACAATAACACCTAAATACAGGGGCTGTGCAGATTACCATACTACCCTACATTTTCTGCAAAATATAGAATGCATATTGTGCAAAATTTGCTAAATGTATGTATGCATTGCCCAGATGACCCATTACATTAGTATACTGCAGAATGTACAATATACAAAAGAACAAATATCTGAACAATTCATGTGACAATGTAATATGCTCAACCTCCAATTTCCAAAGAAATACCAGCTGCAAGTTTTCTGTTTCTTTTTTTTGACTCATAATGTGATTGGACCGCCAAGGGATGAAAACAAATGTTTGGATTTAAAATGTGACCTAGGCTTACATTTGATAACTAAATCTAAAAAATGTTGTATTTATAATTAAAATAGCACTTCATCTCAACATATTTTCACTTTTTATTTATTTTAAAATACATACACATATAAACATACACATAAAAGCTTGATGTCAGAAAAAATTGAAACCATTTTTTCAGTAACGATGCTTTAAATTGATCCCAATTTACAGTAAATAAATTACAATGATACAAAATATTTTTAATTTCAAAAAGCTGTTTGCTTTTAGTCATCAAATAACAAAAAAAAAACAAAAAACAAAATGAAGCAGCAAAACAGTTTTTAATGTTGCTGATAATAATAATAATAATGTTAAATAATATTAAATGTTTCTTGAGCATATTAATTGTCACATTAAAATGGTAAAGACTGGAGTAATGGCTGCTAAAACATTTAGCTTTACCATCACAGGAATAAACAAAAAAATAATGCTAATAATATTGTGCAATATTACCATTTTCAGTTTTTTGCTAAAATAAATGCAGCTTTGTGAGACTTCTTTCAAAGACATTAAAATATCTTACTGACCCTAGTGTTTACGCGGTATATGAGGTTTAGTCATACCTGGGGCTGGGCACGATGAGGGAGGTGGGCCAATCAGAGAGCAGAGGCTCGGTACTAGTGAGGGGCATGGGCAGAAGAGACAGAGGCATGAGTTCATGGTTCCAGTCCAGCTGGGGCAGGGAGTCCACCAGGCAGGGTAGAGCTAACTCTGTCTCCCTGGAGTAACTGTTAAAAGACACCTCTGGGGCGCTGGACCACAGGTGCACACAGCCACCAGAGTCCCCAAAGGAGAGCGCCTGTTTGCTGGAGGACACATCAAAGCTCATCAGCAGCTGCCCCACAGTGTTGACGTGGAAGATATCAGCCAGATTGGCCAGGCCGGTGGGCTCGCAGAACTGACACTGACCTACACACACAAACACACAGACTCACACACCAGGATCTCAGTGACAAAAAAGAATAATTAGGTATATTAGAAATATGACTCTTTTTCAACGAGCAAAGCTATGCTGTAAATATGTGCATTTAAAAATAAACAACCAAAACGTAAATAGACTAGCACAGGACAGTAACAGATGTCTGATCCAACTTCTAACTCAAGAGCAAGTTTTTTTAATCTGTTTTATATATATATATATATATATATATATATATATATATATATATATATATATATATATATATATATATATATATATATATATTAAAAATGTTTCAATTTCACATTTAACACAAAATCTTAAAAAAATATCCACTCTATATTCAATAACTTTTCTCTCTCTCTCTCTCTCTCTTTTTTTTTTTTTTTTTTTAAATATAAAACCCCACCAACATTTTGTTAATTTAATACTCAGAAAAACAAAGCATGACAGTCGTTATATGCATTGAAAATGCTGCGTCAGAATGTTTTCAAGTCAAGTCCTTTGTAATGCATGTCTGTAATGCCGTTTAGCACCTTCGGTATGATTAGATCATGTGACCTATAGACTGAAAATCTGTGTGGACAACCAAAGGGGAAATGAAAGTAAGGTGGGACTTTTGAATGCTGAAAAACTGCAACAACACCAGTAAGCTTTAGAAGAAAAGAACTAGATTAAACGTGAGGCTGGGATCAACAACAACGGTAATCCAAAGAAGGATGATTGATTAAGAATGATTAAAATCCCCTAGCATTTCTTCATCACATCAGGGACAGTTGGAAGATAATTTGGGTGTGGCAACCACATTAATACCATCTAGTGTGTTTTTCGCAGTGTTTTATTCTGCAGATTACCATTAAAGTTCTTCTTTCAGTGACGAGAGTTAGGTAAATACCACCATTACTTCACACACGTCCGTGCAAAATACCTGTTTGGGAAATGATAGCCAGGCGGGAGGTGTACGTGGGGATGAAGCGGAGGAAAAGAGGATCCACGTGGACCTGCAGTGGGGTGATGGCCCTCATCATGCGCAGGTCGTACACCATGAGAAACCTGTCACATGACAGTCCATTCAGGCCACGGCTCGAGAAGCCACACGCTGCCAACAGGTTACCATGTACGTCAAAATCAGACAGGCTGCCAGAGAACGCGTCAAACTCGTGCTCCATCTTAAACGTGCGCAGATCCCGCAGAGACATCTATGACAAATAATTGAGAGAATTCACAAAGGAGAAAAAAAAAGAGATTCAATTATTGTTGCTTACTACACATTTTACTACATACTGCAAATATTTTATAAGGTTACACATACAGATTAATGCATTTGAAAAAAAAAAAATCCATTATGTTTTCATGACCCATAAATCCAGCCCAGAAAATAAGGTTAAAATTTGTAAGGGAAATAATCTATTTTATAAGCTATATGTTAGCTGCCGTATATGACCACTAATCAAAAATGTTGTCATCTTTTAGCTTCTTCTCATTTAAAATATAAATAAATACATAAAAATAAATATAAAGAAAAATATATGCATACACGCATACAAAAATGTATTAAAAAAGTTTTAAAATATATCAACTATACACTGGAAAATGACATTAACTGCATGTACTGACAAAATACTAAAATCTTTTTCCGCGTTTAGAACCTTAAAATCTAAACTCTTATCAATGAACCACTACATAAGTTGCTATAGTGAGACAGATGGATCCAGGCACATCATGCTCTTCCACTTAATTTTGTGGACAAGCTGAAAATTCCAACTACAAAGTATTCTGAACTGCTCAGCCTGTGAGAAAATTAGGAATGTGTCAAAGAACAAAACGAAAAAGCCCTATGTATTCTACCTGTGTTTACAGTTAACATGTAGGCAGCATGTTCCCACATTAGCTCAGAGCAAAACTTTTCACACACAATATCTCTTCTATTCTGCTGGAAAAGCAAAAGGAGGAAACAATTTGTTCCACATCCATTTTTGCTTTTCTCTTTCTCTCACCTTGCCAGATGTGTGACCACAAAAGAAGAAGCGATTGGACTGCCTCATGATGGCGACTCCAGGCACCTCAAGAGAAAACTAGAGTGACAGTGAAAATCAAATGTCAGAAAAAAAAAAAAAAAAAAAAGATATTTTATATTACATATAATTTTTTTTTAATTAATTTTATATATATATATATATATATATATATATATATATATATATATATATATATATATATATATATATATATATATATATATATATAATGTACATTTACATGTACATATAAAATATTGTCATCGTTAATTGAATTTTTTTGTCATTTTCAACCTAATTGGAACAACCCAAATGCAATTTGATTAAGATTAAAATTTAATGATAAAAAAAAGTAATTTTACCTTTTTTTTTTTTTTTTTTTAAATCTAAAAATATTTTTTATTAGTATTACTGAAGTAGTATTGCATCGTCCTACTTTTTGTGTTTCCTGTACTGTTGTGAGGTCCAATTCGGCCACATAGTTTTGCAGACCCCCCATTAACAATGTGTTATTATCAGTCAGAATCAAACTGTGCATGTCAGCACCCTCCTCCGTTCTGAAAAAAAAAGAAAAAAAAAAAAGCAAATGAATGAATAAACACCCATACACAGGGCATGCATAAGCAAATAACCCTTTTATTGCAGTTTTCTGCTTGACATTTTGCTTTGAGGGCAAACAAGTGCAAGTGTGATAGCTGCATTTACGTCTTCAAATGATCATTACAGTATATGTGGGTGTGTAACTCACGTATAATCAAACATAATTAAACCTCCTCGAGTGAGGCATTTGAGGTTGTTTTTGGTCAGAAACAGCACCCCTGTGTCCATACTCTGGATGTGGCGAATATCATCGGTCATGTGCCCCTGGAAAGAGGAGTAGCGGCCCATTGTTGGACCAAAGAAGGAACTTGCATGTCCCTGTTATGAAAGAGAGGAGCAGAACAAACACACACACACACACACACACACACACACACAGGTCAGTAATGCGGCTCATGTTTGTGAATAAAGTGACATCACCTCGATGTGGAAGTACATCAGAGATGATGCGTTCAATGGCTATTAAAACCACAGCTGAATTTTTGGAGCGAGATTAAACTTCAGCTTTAAATGTCCCAACTTCAATAGAAACATTGATCCATTCATGCAGAATTTTTGGTGAAAACACTTGCTAGGCATACTGATTCATTTTACAGCTCTGCATATTGTTTGAGTAGATGACTACATGGCTGATCAAATATCTGGAATAACAGTTCTTGTACTTCATCATCCCTTCCTGCTTTAGCTTAATCCAAATTGCCAGTTTGTGTTTCATTGTATACTCAATGCTTAATCATAGGAAATATAGTCTAGACTTGGTTTTTATTTAGACAATGTTTTAGTTTCAAAGACTTCTCCATGCAGTCAGCTCTATTATTTTCAGCTCTATTGGACTTTTTGCCCCATTCTCAACGTTCTCTTTAAAATAAAATCTGCCAAGATCACACTTGTTTATTTGTTGTTGTTGGTTTTTTTTTTTAAGTTCATCATCTAACCCAGTGTTTCTCAACCCTAGTCTTGGGCTCCCCCCATTACTGCACATTTTGTGTGTCTCACTGAAATGGGTGTAAAGGGGATAAAATTAAATATTCTCTTAAATGACACACCAAATGTTTTTATTCAATACGGACTCCAATGATTATAAATTTTGAAAAGGGCATAACTCTTACCCCAAACTAAAATTAATAGTGAAATTATGAGGCATGTGCACATTAAAAGGCATAATGCAATATCGCAATCAGACACAAAAGGCTAAAAATGATGCCAAGTATACCCTCATTGTCTGTAATATCAAAACAAGTTTATTCATTGGTTTTGTTTTTTTCCATTTAAACTGATTAAATATAACAGCAAAGACATTTTTAATGTTATATATATATAGATAAGCACCAAGTTAGCATATTGGAATAATTTCTCAAAGATCACGTGACACTAAAAACTAGAGTAATGACTACTGAAAATTCAGCTTTGCCAACACAGGAATAAATATTTTTTACAGTTTTAAATTGTAGTTATATTTCATAATATATGATTTTTTAATTAAATGCAACCTTGGTCAGCATAAGTGACTTTTTTTGAAAAAAAATAAAAAATAAAAAAAAATAAACATTTACATTTACATTTTTTTTGACTACTTGACTACTATTTTTGACCTGCAGTTTAAATGCAGCAATAAAAGTGTCACTTCACCCGATGGTTCCCCATCCACAGCAGCTCCTCCTGCAGATCGAAATGTGTTGCCGTCACAGGGACCCCAACCTCAGCTGCCACGCTGTGCAGCTCGGAGTACATGCCCTCCACGATGTGCATGGATTCAGACACGGGAACAGCCAGCGCGTCAGGGTCGAGCTCCACACCCTGCAGCAGTGCTGGGTCGAGACGTGGGTCCATTGAGGAGTCCAGACCGGGCTCCAGGCCACCATGCAGGCCAGGCGTGTACTCGCCCAAACCCGGGTCCAGACCCTCAAAGTTCATCATGAGAATGGTGCTGCTGGGTTAGAGGGATAGGAAAACTGGGTCTTCTATATATGAAGATGCATGGCATACATTGTTAAAAACACATAAAAACATGCTAGAATGTATTATTCCTTTTATGAATTCATCTAATATTTGCTAGGTTTGTCAAGTAAATCAATAATTTTTTTTATTATATTTTCCGAAATATTAGCATTAATTCTTTTTTTTTTTTTTTTTTTTTTTTACAAAAGGTAACTACACTACCAATCTGTCAACCTTGTGACATTTCAAAAGGCACACCAGTTTATGAACATAAGATATTGACCAATACAATCTTCTTCTCATAAGAAACGAGAAAGGCGCCCCTTTAGACAATCAAATCCAGCTGCTCTTGGGACTTGCTGCATGTGCTTCTTTTACGAACCCAGTTAGCTGCCTACCTAGACAGCATTTTTAGGCATCGTGAGTTCAACAGACGTTCTAATTCCGAATAAAGCGTCTATGCGTTCTAAAACTGCTGTCTAGGTACGCGGTTCACTAGGTTTTGAAACATAGCTATACTGGTGCTCACATCGTGAATAAGGGGTCTTATCGCAACTGAGTGTGTGACTGTTGTGCGGTATTCTACCTCAGCGTGTACAAATAATGATTATAGCGTAGTCTTTTAAAATGCGCGTGCAAAAAAAACATTCGAATAAAATAGCAAAGGTACTGATTATCTGTGCATGGCACGTCTGCCATTTCCACTCAGGATTTCAGTTCGTTTATAAACGTATTTCCACAAACCTGCAGGAAGGGACTTAAAACCTGAATTGTGAATATTTAAAATGACAATTCATACCTCTAAAATACGGTTATCCTCGTATCCATATGCTCATACTACTCGCTTCATTCAAAACAATAACAAGCACGCACTTCCGGGTTAGATCGAACTGCATCCGGAAGCATAATAGGGGTTTTAAAGTGTTTGGTACGAAAATATTATAAATATAACTTCATCAATCAGCCTATGCCAAATCGCTACAAACAAACCCTAACAAAAAAAGTGATAAACCTTAAACATTTACCTAAAATGTAAAATGAAGGTGTGAAAAAGTTTCCCAATTTTAAATGTGGTATAGGGTCATTTATTGATCGGATGTCTGTAGGCATGAAAAGTCTAGAAACCTAGAGTCAACCAAGGTAGATGTTTACATCACGACAGCAGACAAGTCTTCAGGAAAGTAGAAATCGTGTGCTAGCTGTTTGTGGACACAGTCTCACTTCCTCCCAATAAAAAAAACAATAATAATAAAAACTTTCAGATGAGGGAACTATCTCATTCAGGATTCTAAGAAGAGTGGGAGTGGTTAGCTTTGGAAGTTCTATCATTTCAGTTATAATGGATGAATTGTTTTATGTCAATGAATTGGTGAAACATTTGTGAATGGGAAGACCTGCAGATAAGATTTACCACCTTAAATTCTCATGAATCTTATATGTGCTTAGTCGAGCTGGAGGAAAATTCCTGTGACTATGTAATTCATGTAGTTCTAAGTTAAAGCTTATTTTTGTCAACAAAATAGAGGTACAGTCCAAAAATACCTTGGCTCAAAGGTCCATGTGAAACTCTGTTTTTTATTACATTTTTAAAAATTATTCTTTTTGTTATTATTCTATTCTATTACAATAACTCTATCAACCAATCAATAAAAAATAAATACATATATAAGTAAAATAAATAAATAAACAGAGAGACATGGCTTTTGTGTATAATATAAGGTTAGTTATGTTATTATAGGATGCTTTAGTATTTTAGTACTTTAGTATTTATCAGCTTATGATTACACAATCAGACTTCTCTCACTTTTTGTACTCTTTTTAGTACAGCACTTCAGTGGACTGGTTAATGGCAATCCTTTTAAATTTTACATTTAATTGTTAACTAATAAGATTTGTTAAAATATTTTTAAGAAAATATGAGCAAAGTATGTTATTATTAAATTCTATTTATTAATTGTAATTTTTGGTATTAATTTATTTGCACTGAAATATAAAAACTATACAGGCTAGTGGTTTAAATAAAAATGTATTAAAGAAGTTACTTAAAAGTTTAATTGTTTAAAAATGTATAAAACATAATAATTTTAATATATGTTTGGATATAATGCAACGTTTGGCCATAACATGCATTTATTATTTGTAAAAATCTATTTAATTCTTTAAAGGAATACTTCTCCCAAAAATGAAAATTCTCCTATGAATATAAACCATAACTTATTTATTATGGTTAATTGTCAACTTTTGGATGAATATGTATTTGCATACAGATAGATTATTTTTCTAAAAATCTTTATCAGAAGAAAATAAACGTTTTTTAGCTACATCTGGCGGCAAGCTGAATAAATTATGACACAATTTAAATTGTTTTGGTAGACTATACCTTTAAGACCCCCAAAGCAAAACTGGCCCCCATAATTACAATAACACCCTGCTTTACACAATTATAAAGATATTTAACGCATGCATTACACGTCTTTACGGGTGCTTCAAAATCAAGTCTGATAGCGTCACGGAGCTACGAGTAAAAAATAATTAGCCTATCATTTGATGTCATCGAGGTTTTTGGTATTACGCCGAGCCTCTTGGAATTAAGTTTAAAGAGCAATACTTTAAAATGAAATCGAAACCCAAAGTGCTTAATTAGTCTAAGTCTCATAAAGCCTACCTGTTTGGGAAAATCCTGGTGACTCACCGCCCCACATAAAAGATGCGACGCTGCCTCTACAAACAATTTGCCTTCCAAGCACTGCGCAAGAAAGGATAAGCTGTAACAGGTTGCACAGCGCATTTTGTAGCTATGTTTTCATCCTTATTACTTTTCGTGGCGTTATCGGCGCTGTCCGGCTCCAGCGGAGCTCCTGCGCTCTCAGCCGCAGAGGTCAATTTCTCGGAGTGTAAAGAGCTGTCTTTAAAACTCAATGAGCTGGCGAGAGATTTATACAACACGGTACGTACATTAATTATGATTTATTAATATAATAATAATAATAACGTCTGTTAATTTCTTTTCTGTTTTTTCTACACCTACTCTTAACGAGTTCTTACTAACAGTAATGATAACGCGTGTTCTGCTCTCTGCAGGTCGAGTCTCCAAAAATGTCAAGCATCATCGATGACCCTCCGGTGTCTATAAGACCGATTGACACGTGTGACCCACGGAGCCTCCAGAGCGACAAAGAGGTAGCCTAAACAACGGAATAGCTCAAGTGCAAGCTTTTATGATTTTCCCGTTTCTCTTGTAGATCGGCTATTTTAGGCTAGTGTAAAAAACGGAACGATAATATCTGTGTGAAGAAAAAAAAGTTAACTTTTACACAGCTGTGCCAATAGCATCCCTTAAAGCCTCGCTTTCATCCTTAAAATTCAATATGGCGTCGGCCTAAACTGACTAAGGTCTACACAAACAGCTTTGTAACTTTGTCAAGTGCTGTAATTTGTCCCCTGGTGTCTTGCATTTCAGACCTGTCAATCAAGAATTATTCTGGCTCTGAAAAACTACACCAGAATCTTCCACAAGAACGGCCTGTTTGAGAACTCGGCTTGCCGCAAGTGGAGAGAGAGCGCCAACAAGATCGCAGACGTTACCGGAGACCTCCTGCGCACGCTTAAGGTATGTCTGTTTTTATTCAAAATCTTCGCTATTGTTTCATTTACTTCCTTTTGATATAATGTCTGGACACCTGCCACCAGCGAAAAGGCACAAAGTCATTCCCACATCCTTATCTGTTATCCTTTTGGAAAGTTTCGTATGTAAATTATTTGCTGCATGGGTTTCTGCAGTAAACACTTTTAATTTCATTATTGTTCTTGTCTGATGACCAGGAGCCGGCGGTGGACCATCCTATGACCGCGGTGAACTGGTACGACAACGCTCTGTGCCGGGACAGCGTGGAAAGGCTCTACTCCTTCTCCATCATATCTGCACGCGTCTTCTCATTTCTGGCCTCCACAGAAGCTCCCAGGGTCGAGATGAAACGGTGTTAGATTGAGAAGAAAGAGACAGACGTGTCAGTTGAGACCACGTTGGTCAAAACGTTCAAACGGCGTTTGCTGCTTCTCGAAAGGTTCTCCTGTGTTATAATAACACGGATTTAACAACATCTTGCTTTAACGTTAAGAGTTCATACTTGACACGAGGTTAAATATTTATAGAACTATTTATTGTGTTCTTATTTATTTCTATATTTATTGTACAATTTTATTACGATGCGCGACACGCTTTAACGAGTGCGTGATTTATGGCGAATAAATATATCAACGGGTCTTCTATTGTCTTTGTATTGTTTGGAACAAACAAATGAATTGAAGAACTTGCTTTTAATTACTTTTACTAGTACTAGTACTCTAATAATCAACAAGGAAACGACTGAGCGAATGCGGTCAAATTCCCCAGTCTGGTCAACAGCTCTCTGTTAAAGAGAGGGAAGATGTGATTTCCATAAACATTCATGCTACGTTTTACGGCGGTGCGAAGCTTCCTGCAAAATATGTCCCAAACTCAGAGACTCTATCGTTGCTCAGTTCTCCTAGGAACGTGTGTTTATTGTCCTGCCATGAGTGAGGTCATGTCAACAAAAGGGAACTTGGTTTACCAACAAACACACAAAACAAGCAAAGACAGAGTTCACATTATTGACTTGTTCCAGCTAATACTGTTTTTTTCCCCCCCTTTTGACAGGGAAGACACAGCGAATTAAAATATATTCAAAGAAAATGTAAAATGTGATGGTCATCATCAGATATTTTCTGACATCACCGCTCAAATATTTAAATATGCTCATTCTTCTTCTTCTCTTCTTCTTCTTCTTCTTCTTAATATTACACACATGTGTGAAATTTTTG